>NW_011354563.1:0-4458 GCF_000735185.1 Notothenia coriiceps
ATATTTGCACCATATATAACCCCCGGCGCTGTACAACAGCTGCCCACTGCTCCTAGTACTAGACTACTGGTACTAGGATGGGTTAAATGCAGAGGCCACATTTCACTGTGTGTGCTGTGTGCTCTGCATGTGTGACCATTAAAGAGGGTTTCATCCCTCCCAATTATATTCTATTCTATTCTTGTTCACACCCTGGTCACTTCCCGCATTGACTGCTGCAGCTCCCTTCTCTGTGGTCTCCCTCTCAAATCCATCCACAGACTTCAACTGGTTCAGAGCTCTGCTGCCCGCATCATCACCAGAACCCCCTCCATTAACCACATCTCTCCTGTTCTTCAGCAACTTCACTGGCTCCCCGTCAAATCCCGTATCGTTTTTAAGATTCTGCTCCTCACCTTTAAGGCCATCCATAACCTCACTCCTCTGTACCTCTCCGACCTCCTGCACATCAACACACCAATCCACTCTCAGGTCTTCTGCTTCCCTCCACCTCACGGCACCCCCCTTCTGTTTAACCACCATGGGGTCTAGAGCCTTCCGCCGCTCTGCACCCCGCCTCTGGAACTCTCTCCCACCTGACATCCGCAACACTGACTCTCCCCCATTTTCAAATCACGTCTCAAAAAAAAACTCTTCACACTCGCATATCCACCATGATCATTATCCATCACACATCCTCTGTTTTATTTATTTGATTTTTTATATTCTGCATTGTCTTGTTTATGTTTCTTATGCTGGTGTTGGTATTGTGTATCTTGTTTTTTGTGTGTTTGTACGGCGACCTTGAGAGCCTTGAAAGGCGCCTATATAAAATAAATGAATTATTATTATTATAAGAGTGCAGACATGGTGGATGACATCATTTGTAGCAGAACCTAGCCAAAACAGATGTGGAATGCAAAAATCGTCCTTAAAGCAGATATTTTTACTTGAATGCAGGAGTCAGATCCAACTAAACTTTAGGATTTAGTATGCTCAAAACAAATTGCACTATGGTGTGTCGTACAAACACATCTCAATATAAAAGGTAGTGCGAAAAGACGAACACTTCATCGAGAAACAAGTTATTTTACAGGGCAGAAAAGAGCACAAACCAAATAAAGACATTCCTCAAGCACCGCGTCATGATTAAATTGTTTAGCAGTTTTAGCCATCTTGCCGAAAAGACTCGAGGACTTCTAAGATGGTAGCATGTAAGACAAATTACGGCTTCTCAGGACAGCTAGCAGAGCTTCACAATTAAGTAGAAAAGTAAACTGTCAGTTTTATTATGACAGAGTTATTTGCGCAGCAGGCCACTGGTATCATGTGTTTGTGTCCAGATGGTGGTTTTTTGGAGAAGGTTCAACTTATTGCTCAACATTATTGATATGAGGAAGGAAGCAGACGTACACTGGGGATAAGCAATTCTAGCATTGCTTAACATCTTATTGTCAATCACACAGGAAAGCAAACAGAGTTTCAGCACAGCTGTGTCCCCAGCAACGAAACAGTCGGGTTCAATTCTATTTCAATTCTTTAAATGCAATGTGTCTGTGCAATATAAACGCAAGACTTTGAGAGATTTGCAGACAGAACATTAGTATTATAAACTTCTGCAATCTCAGGGACAATCATACCTAGTTAATATGATAGGTTACCTATCTACTTTGCATCTTTCAGGGCAGGAGCTCACTGCTAGGCTGTGTTTGTATTTTGATAAACTGTCACTCAAACCGTGTAGGCAGTACTGTGATGTCTTTAATCTTCTGTTTGTTTGGGATAATGGCACACTTTGCCTTGTCCGCTCTTCCCCTAAATACACCTTTCTCAGACGGACATTTTGATTTGTCAAACAAATGTGTAACTGGTAGCGTCAGTAAAGTCTGCACTACATTAAGGTATGCCAATGTCAGTAATACTGGCGCTATGTTCACTGGATTGGTTTCCTGTCAAACATAAATGGAACAGTGCTTTTATTGCAGTGTCAAGTCAACATAATGAAACAGAGAAAGGCTGTTCCTGGCTTAAACTGAGAAAAAGGTGCTACCTCAAAATGTACAGTACCAAAGCCTTCCCAAAATGTCAGGAGCAAAATAATCCGGTAAAAACAGTATTGTAAAGTTTTTGACCTAACATGTGGTTTTATTTGTGACCGAAGAAAGATAGTTTTACAAGAAAATATTTTAAAACTACCTAATTTTTAAGAAATATTACAACCAACGGTGATAGTGCTTAAGATGGATAACTTAATTTGAAGAATATTAGAGCAGTTTAAAGAGATTTATACATGTTTTCTTAACAGAAGCTGTTTGCTGGAAAAATTATAGCCAAAATAAGTATTCATTTATTTTTCATGTATTCATATCAAATGAATAGTCACTCTCGTTTGAAGCTCTGGTTTCTTCTCCAACAACACTTAAAAAACCGAAACGTTGATTATAATTAAGTTTATTATGTCAACAAATGTCACATTGAGATATTTGGTTAGTGGAAATCAATGACTATTTATTTAAATCTAACAATATAGCTTTCAACTAACCTAATATGTGAAATCTCTTAACACATAAAGGCAACGTGTCTCTTTTTTCAGTGAACTCCTTAGAAAAAAAGATCTTGTTCTAAATGCTCCACTATGTGTGCTATTTGATACTGAGTATGGAATTGTACAAAGGGTATATCAAAGACTCGTGAAATATTGATTAAAACAGCTTTAAGGGACAGTTTAAGTCTAGCATTGATAGAGGAATGGATATAATAAATCCCCCCCTTCCGTAAAGTACCTTCCTTACTTACCACCCCAGGTCAGTACCATGACTAAGAAAGTACTTGTAGTCAAGATGTGTATCTCAGAGATGTAGAAAACATTAAACACTCCTCAAGTATGCATTTTAAATTGGATATTGTGCAAGTGAATTCATATTTAATAAACCAACTACTTTAATTTACCTTTTAGTGCAGAGCTGCAGCTGCACAAGTATTCATTATAGGACGGTCATAAAATCTTGACATTTCCTCAAGCAATATTGGATACATTCATACAGCGTGAACATACAAAATAATCAATTATCTGCTATGCTTTCCAATCAAAGCAGGAAAGAGAAATGCAGGAGTTTTTACGACGTCTTCCCAGCCATTGTTGATGAAAGTTCTTTAAAATGTTAAGCCTTTTGAAACTCAAACAATAGTCTGCTCTCCCTGACATGAGCAGAAAATGAATTCAGATGTGTATAACACAATCTGGTGCTTTGAAGTGCAGCAGACTTTTTCTCTGTTTTTCTAGAAATGTAAATCCACCCCCAGAATATTTTCCAGTGCTCTTCCGCCCCCACACAGCCTACATTGCTGTGCTGCAACGTTTCAAATTAAGACTGACAGCTTGGGTTTGTAAGCAGAAACGACGGTTTCAATTTGTTTGACTTCTATCATGCAAAGTCTGGGACAATGTCTGAATTCAAGAGGGAAAAAAAAGAAGCAAACACACACTTTCGCACAGTAAACAGTGGACATACACATCCTGCTGTTCTCACACTCCTGACCCTGCAGCCTGACATTGGATGATACTGGTGAGAGAGTGGGAGAGAGGCGGTAGAGAGGACACTTTCACACCTACCTTGCGGGTGCACTCAGTGACTTAATTTAAATGCGTTTGTAATATTTGTTAAATTCCTATCTATGTCCATAAAACAGGTTTTTCAGTTCAAGTAAGTGTTAAAGCGGCCCAATTCTGCTTTTTGGCCTTTCCCTTTCCCGTAGTGTGTTCTTTTCTGTGCATGTAAATGGTCTGCAAAGGCTAAAATCTCTGTGTTCCCTCCAGAGGGAGTTTCTCTCCCACACTTGGCGTTCTTAGGAGAATATCTATATGTGCACAATTATTGGGCAACTTAAGGAAAAACGAAAATGTTCACATCTCACTTTTATTCTCATCTGTTAAAGTGAGAATAATAAACAAACAACTCAAAATGTACAAATACACATTTCTTACCTAAAAAAAAAAATCAGATACCAACATAGTCACACTTCTTTCCAATGACAGTCACAAGCCTTCTATTCATGGAGTCTCTCAGTTTCTGGATCTGTTCACCTTCCACAGGTGAGGAATGGTTTAGGTCAGATGAGGAAGGGGTTAGGTCAGATGAGGAAGGGTTTAGGTCAGTGGAGGAAGGGTTTAGGTCAGGTGAGGAAGGGTTTAGGTCAGATGAAGAAGGGGTTAGGTCAAGTGAGGAAGGGGTTAGGTCAGGTGAGGAAGGGGTTAGGTCAGATGAGGAAGGGGTTAGGTCAGGTGAGGAAGGGGTTAGGTCAGGTGAGGAAGGGTTTAGGCCAGGTGAGGGAGGGATTAGGTCAGATGAGGAAGGGGTTAGGTCAGGTGAGGAAGGGGTTAGGTCAGGTGAGGAAGGGGTTAGGTCAGGTGAGGAAGGGGTTAAGTCAGGTGAGGAAGGGTTCTAAAATTCAAACATATTCAACACTATAAATTCCAAT
>NW_011354564.1:0-3745 GCF_000735185.1 Notothenia coriiceps
CACACACAACCCCAATTCCCAAAAAGTTGGGACAGTGTGTAAAATGTCAATACAAACAGAAAGCAATTATTTGAAAGCATGAGGACAATTAGGTTTATAGCTAAACATCTTTACATTCATCAGGCACACACCTGAGAAGAGTGTATGGGTGGAATCTGTGGTGCAATCAGGATGAGATGCAGCAGGCTGTTCTGACGTTCCTTGCAGTGGTTCTGGGCCTATACATATATAGAGAACACACAAGAGCAAATATATTGGCTGGATTAGAAATGGCACGACAGTCATTTTTACATTCAATTATTTATCATCACATCAGGAACATCTATTGACATATTGTACTCACCAGAACAGGGTGGAATCAGTGGTCATCTCATCAGGATGAGCAGCTTGCTGTTCTGACGTTCCTTCATGTGGTTCTAGGTCTATAAATATAGAAAGAAGACACAAGAGCAAATATATTGACTGGATTTCACATTCAATTATTTATCATCAGGAACATCTATTGACACATTGCACTCACCTGAGGAAGCCGGCACAGCTGAGGTGCATGGCTGTTCCTTGTCAACTGATGCAGCAGGTGGTCCCAGATATTTTAAAAGTGAATCTAAAATGATATAACAAAATGTGTATTATCAACATTGAATAATTTCCATTTGTTAAATGTAGCTATTATTTAGTTAGTAAGCATTTGGACAGCCTGACAGGTCTGATTCAACTAATCAAGAGCTATGCCTATCTTATTAGAACAGTTGAATCAGGTGTGTTAGTTCTGGGTTGGAACGAAAACATTCAACAGGACTGGAGTTGAGACCACTGAGCTAGTTAGCTAACGTTAGCGCACATTATGACAGGGTTGAATTTGGCAAATGTTTGACTCAGATAGTCAATGTGCTTTCTGAGGTAAACTTAACGTTAGCTAACGTTACCAACTAACTAACATTCCACCACACTGGCTCGCTCGCTACACCAAAACTAACATTGTTATTATTACTAATATTTATATTTCATGACACAACGAAAATAGCCTTATGACAGTTTCGACTGAAGGGCAATAACAAACAATGGCTAGCTAACGTTGGCTTGGCTAACTAGCAAGATTCCATGATCCATCCGCTAATGTTGACAATACAATCAAAATTGCATACCTTTCACCTTGGCACGTTTCTCTTCTTCTTCTTTTCTTCTGTTTTTATACTGCGCCCCGGATGGCTTTTGTATCTTCATAGTTCTCTAACGTTAGTCTTTCTTTCCTCAACGTTCAATTTTATAAACACTTGACCGATATCCATCAATGCACAGCGCTCTAGCATGTTCTGACTGTGAACACCTAAAGCCGCGGCTCTTAGACCGACCGACCGTTTTAGATTTTTGGCTCATTTTCCCTTATGTTAGAATTTCTTTTTTTATGTAAGAATAATGGTTGCAGATATAGCAGATATATCTTTTTTTGGAGCCCCCCTCTGGGTGTCGCTCTAGGCAACCGCCTATATCGCCTGTAGGAAGCTCCGCCCCTAACCCCCATAAAATGTTGTTACATGAATAGTGTCGTAACCCCCTCAAAAACAGGTCGAAACTGCAGAGCATGGAGAATAAGAATAAGAATTCTACCAATTACTTCGTGCTCATATAAATATAAAAAGAGGAATCAGCTCTAAGCACCCACTGAAGAGTAAAAATAGAATAATTCAGCGAAACCCTTTGTTAAACATGTCACATATGACTTATATAGTTTATATTCCATGTCCTTTGTGTTGATTAATGTTTTATTAGTTGTTGATAATTGGAATGTCCTGTGTTTGATGGTTTCAGTTGGCTACACCATGAACGACCTGATCTTTGAGTGGCAGGAGAATGGACCTGTCCAAATTGCTGAAGGCCTTACACTGCCACAGTTCCTGCTCAAAGATGAATCAGACCTCAGATACTGCACCAAGCACTACAACACAGGTGACACACACCCACTCAAACACAATCTCACACTCACTCACTTACTCACACACACACTCACTCACACACACACTGCCATAAGCAGCATGACACAGTACTGTAACACACACACACAATATGAGCCGGTTGCCTCATTTCATTTCATATTTGTATGATCAAGTCAAGAAAAAAGATCTAATCCGAAAGGAAGAAACATCCATACTGATATTGCCTTTCCATTAAGTATGATCTGACCATATAGAAGACAAACAGAGATGTGGTGTTTTGGATGACTCAGGATTCAACCCTAATCCTGAAAGATTTTTGTAGCTATACAGCTGTTTAATCATTTTTAAGACTGAATGCCTGCAGACATCGTTTTAGCATGCAGATCCAGAATATCCAAGTGTAGGGGAAGCCTAGGTTGATGCACAGGTCATTCAGCCATTAATGGCTTGTAAGATCAGAATTGCGCCCTGTTTTTCTTCAGAGCTTCAGAAGTGTATCATGAAATGATATGATATAAATAAGCCAATATAATGCTTTGTTGCAGGTAAATTTACTTGTATTGAAGTGCGGTTCCACCTGGAGCGTCAGATGGGCTACTACCTGATCCAGATGTACATCCCCTCTCTGCTCATTGTCATACTGTCCTGGGTGTCCTTCTGGATCAACATGGATGCTGCCCCAGCCAGAGTGGCTCTGGGCATCACCACGGTGCTGACCATGACCACACAGAGCTCCGGCTCCAGGACCTCACTGCCTAAGGTCTGTGATTCTGGATTGTAGCACACTTCTGTTCATCTGTCTCTATTAGTCTGTCCTCCCTCTGCCCTCCCTCTGTCCCCACACATGCAGGCTAAGTGAGGTTGAGACTCTAAATTGCCTATAGGTTTAAATGTGAGTCGGAAGGGTTGTCTGTCTGTATTTGTCAGTGTCGTGGCTTCCTTCCTTGTATATCTATTAAGCCACTAGACGCCTAAAGGCCCCTACACCAAGCTGACAGCAAAGAACAAGACTGTTGTTGCCTCACGTCTCCTGCGTCTTGTTCAACAGTCGCACTGGAACACACCACAAAGACTTCAGCCGACGGCCAAGTAGCACGTACGAACTGCGCATGCTTGAGTGGCAATAACTCTCCTTACAAGCAGGCGGCGGTAGTGTGTATTTGTAATTCAAAAGACGCAACCCGGAAGACAGACTGCTTGATACAGATGTAGCGATTCATTTCAGACAGTTTGAAACGCGAGGGCCGTGATTGGTACGTGATCTGCCCTCGCTCAAGGGAAAACCTCCAGTTTGACTTGAGACCGCCCCCGTGATAGATAAATGTAATTATAATGAAGCCAGCTGCAATGGATCATTGATCCACCAGGGGGTGCAGTGGGGTTCCACACTGGAGCTCATGTGAAATAAAGTGAGATACAGTATGCTGGATGTACAGCGGAACTTTGTTAAGATCCATATGTCACGGATATCATACTCTGTGCTAAATAAGAGACATGTAATCGTTTACAAAACATCACCATGTTGTTATTTAACAAAATAATTTTGTTATTCGAAAAAAACGAACGGGAGGAAATGCAGCCCGGCTCTCGATTTTTAATCCTAATTTAATCATCATCTTCACCACGATCATTTATGTTTATGTTCGCCGAATTGACATGAAATCACTGACACATATGAATATACTGTATTCAACTTCATTAAAACGTTATTAACGTGCCTAAACTCAGTAATTCACCAAAAATATGTATATTTTAATGGAGCTTCGTCGGTCGATCAGGATCCCAAAGTGTAGCGGAGGGATCCTCATCTG
>NW_011354565.1:0-3591 GCF_000735185.1 Notothenia coriiceps
CTGACTTCATGTCCTCAAATGTCTGGTTTTCTCCACAACTCAAGATATTCAGTTTCACGAGAAAATACACAAGAAAATATCCACATTTAAATAGTTGGAATGACGCCATTTTGACTCATTTGATAGATTTTTTCTTAAAGGGGCTCTATAATGCACATTTGTAGGAACATATTAGTATGTAGTGTCTCTACTGGGACATGTCTCCATGCTTTAATGTTCAAAAAGCTGCACCTCTTTTCACCCTCTGTCTGAAACCAGAGCCCAGTCTGCTCTGATTGGTTAGCTGGCCGGCTCTGTTGTGATTGGTCAATCTCTTAGAGATGTCCCTCCCCTTAGCCTATCACGTACAATGTGTTGGAGCGCTAGCCAATAGGAGCATGAGTGTTACATGGTGATGTCACTAAGTACAGGATGGTAAATAAATTAAAATAAGTAGTATTTTTTGGGAAAGTAAACATTTAATATGATTGCAGTAGCCAGCTGTAATAAATTGTTGTGAATTGTAAAGGGTAAATTGCACATTAAAGTAGATTGCACAAAGTTATTAAAACGAGTTAAATAAAGCAGAGAGAACTACAGAATCTGTCTTCAAGTGCAAGGAGATCTTTTGGCAGTTCAGATCATTCTCATTGTCCTCTTTGCTGACGACATTACAGGCCAGATTTAAAGCACTAATCATCGAGATAACTGAAGTTTTGATTAGCTTGAAAGAGCCAACAACCACATTATAATTCTGCACAGAGTGGTTTTACATTGTTATCTCCTGAATGAACGTTGAAGCATTTAAAACCTCTAGCAGGCGATTATTGACGAAGAATTTAATCACCATAAATAATGCTCTTTACACAGCATTTACCGTCGCTCTATCAGCAACATATTGATGCTGCTGCGTGCAAAATGCAGTCCATTATGCACTTTCTCTCCAGACTGCTGTTATTATTCTCGTCAATTAAAAGACAGAGGACAGGGATGGATGTATTTGAGCAGGTAGATGTGTGTCTGTGACGACAAACGCACTTATATAAATAAAAACTTCTGCATAACAGGTTGGACAAGGCCAAGCAGGGTTATTATAAAACACATTTTAACAGCATGGTAAAAGCATTCAGACATTCATTGCAAAAGAAACAAATTATAAAATAACTTCACTATGAGTTGTTTTTCTTATGATTGTGGGTGCTGTGAGGCTATTCAGTTGCATTATGGGAATTGTATGAAATTAGGGAATAGAGGCGAAGTCCCTCCCTTTCCGGTGGAGCTCCATGGGACCTTATTTCGGAAAAAGTATGTATTGAAGTCAATGGAGAGAGAAAGATTATCTTTCGATCCCGTTTGAATTGTGCCACGAATTACACATATGATGTTTGTCAATTTAAAAGATAATTTTGCAAGTCAAAAAAGAAAAAATGTGTCGTAAAACTGTGAAGTAACACATTTGTTTGTGTGAAACGCTCAATGAACTACATCTCTGGTCTCGCAGAACAACACACGTCACCAAGATGGCCGTCACTACTGTCTTGTCAACAAAACGATTGACTACCCTCACTATCACCACAATAAAACACGTCCAGAAGAATGTCATGCAAAGCTGCCTGCCTGCCTTCCTTTGATTCTCTCTGAACTGCCTGGTCTTTTTAATGTTTAATGTCAACCATTTGTGCAGAGAGCATGAAGTAGAAAAGATCGGCGATGCTAATGCTAGCGTTAGCATTTCTCCCCCGGGCTTAAATTGTGTATTATAGAATGATCACACCGGTGACAGTACTCTTCAAAGGGTTCACGAAATATGACTACTACTCGTACTGTTTAACATGTTGGGTTACTTAATGTTACTTCATTTTAAGGTTAATAAAAATGACAAGGCTGTAATGCTAACTAACGTGCTAGCTACTAGCTAGGTAGCTAACTTGATCCAGCCACTCCTGGTCCTTTCATCAGATGGGAAGCGAAAGAACGAGCAAGACCCATTGCTGGTATGATAACAACCTGGTACTAAGCACACAGGCATCTTGTTAAAATTATCTTATCTTAGCCAGCGCCATATAGATAGATTCTATCTACTGTATATGGCGCTGATCTCAGCTATCTCTTAGTGGAGGAAAACAGTTATGACATCACTTACGCGACTCTGGGATTTGTAGTCTTATATTTCAACAGTTTTACGACAAACTGTGACTTTTTTGACACGGAAATGATCTGTTAAGATTGACAAACATCATATGTGTAATTCACGGCACAATTCAAACGGGACCGAAAGATACGTTTTCTCTCTTCATTGACTTCAATGCATAATTTTTCCGAAATAGAGTGGCGAAGTCACGCCCATCTACTTCCGGTCCATGGGACCTTATTTCGGAAATATTATGCATTGAAGTCAATGGAGAGAGCAAACGTATCTTATGCTATGCTTATTATGCTAAAATATATTTTCCCCAACTATGTTTAAGTTCCCTACGAAGAACCAACCTTCCATTTAGAAAATTCCAAGTTTATTCCCGTTAATTCCCGTCGAAAGTTTCCATCTTTGAAAATTCCCGGAATTTTGCAACCATACCTGAGACACACAGAGACACACAGAGACACACCTGAGACACACCTGAGACACACCTGAGACACACCTGGTCTTTGTGGGTGATTTTTGTCTTTCTGAATCTCTTTGTTGTTTCATTACATTGGATTTCTTTGTCTTTTTGCATCTGTTTTTCGCCTTTATGTGTCTCTTTGGTCCTTCAGTGTCTCCTTCAGTGTCTCCTCTCCTTCACTCACGTCTCACTGTGTTTTCAATGTTTCAGATCAAGTCTAACCTGGGCCGTCTGATCCTGAAGGAGGAGAAAGAAAAGGCAGTTCAATATCGCAGGAAGACGCAGTCTCTGCCGGACAGAACGCACATGCACACTAGTGAGGGTCCTTTTTACTCTCTGTCTCACCTCCTCTCTCACCTCCTCTGTCACCTCCTGTCTCACCTCCTCTCTCACCTCCTCTCTCACCTCCTGTCTCACTCCCTGTCTCACTCCCTGTCTCACCTCCTCTGTCACCTCCTGTCTCACTCCCTGTCTCACCTCCTCTGTCACCTCCTCTGTCACCTCCTGTCTCACCTTCTCTCTCACCTCCTCTGTCACCTCCTGTCTCACCTCCTGTCTCACCTCCTCTCTCACCTCCTCTGTCACCTCCTGTCTCACCTCCTGTCTCACCTCCTCTCTCACCTCCTCTCTCACCTCCTCTCACCTCCTTGTCTCACCTCCTCTCTCGCCTCCTCTCACCTCCTGTCTCACCTCCTGTCTCACCTACTCTCTCGCCTCCTCTCTCACTCCCTCTCACCTCCTCTCTCACCTCCTCTCTCACTCCCTCTCACCTCCTCTCTCAACTCCTCTCACCTCCTCTCTCACCTCCTCTCACCTACTGTCTCACCTCCTCTCTCACCTCCTCTCACCTCCTCTCACCTCCTCTCTCACCTCCTCTCTCACCTCCTCTGTCACCTCCTGTCTCACCTCCTCTCTCACCTCCTCTCTCACCTCCTGTCTCACTCCCTGTCTCACCTCCTCTGTCACCTCCTGTCTCACTCCCTGTCTCACCTCCTCTGTCACCTCCTCT
>NW_011354566.1:0-3854 GCF_000735185.1 Notothenia coriiceps
AGTCGGGGCCCCCCCAATACAAATATTCAGGCTCAGTGGCGGCGCCAGATATTTATTTTGGGGTGCTGTGGGGTAGCTTGAAATTTCATAGAGGGTGCTCAAACATGTAGGGTTTCCCTTTCTTTTCTTTTTTTAAATAACCATTTTTCCTCCTGGTCTCTCGCGCCCCCCACTTTGGGAACCACTGATCTAGCCTATTGTTGTCTAGTGATGCCCTGTTACCTGTAGACAGCTTTTGTTCACACCCACATACGTGCTTTCTACACTGTTGCCTGGTACAGTAGTTGTAGAAACGTGGTGTTACTTTATACTACTTCTATTGTTAACGTCTCCTTTGTTCAAGCTATATTACAAAATAAAGCCTTTCCAACAAAGAGCTATTATGGCGAACAAGGAAGTGATTCCACTGTTATTTTTCTGCAGCATACCACTTGTTCATTAGTTAATTCCCAAATGGGCATACATTTCACTGCAGTAGTATACTTTCATTTGGTGTTGACTATTCAGACCACACACATCACTTCAACTATGGTTGCTGTGAAGCTGAATATGGTAAGCCAGATGGGTCAAAACCTGCTTATTACTTTAACAAATCTCACAAATGTTTAGCTATCATCATTAAAAACCCCAAACTTATCCATTTAAGGAATATCTCCGCAATGGAGCGAGCTTAAGTTTAACTTTCGATTGCATGATATAGCCCAGCGCAACATCTTCGTCACACGTGTTGCCACTTGTTTGAACCATTTTTAGGGGATTTGTAATCTGTTCTAGAAAAACGATGTTTATTCTCCAGAGGTGGGACCAAGTCATTGTTTTGCAAGTCCGAGTCAAGTTCCGAGTAGTGATGGGCATTTTGAATCCCTTCGGGGACACAATTCTTTTGATTCAGTTCACTTTAAAGATTCGTTCACTGATTCGTTCACCGGTTCGCGAACGACTTCTGGTGATTTGCACGTTCGCGAACGATTCGTCTTTGTACTTAATTCGTTCAGTGAGTCTTCACTACTGCCGAAGTCCGTACAAGAAGTTTGCTGGCGTAAAATGTATGATATTAAAACACATTTTACACCTCACCTTGTTGCCCCATGAATTATGCTCTGGGAATAGGCTACATATTATTTAAGAAATATAATTGGCCATTGTTAAATCTCATAAATGTGTGCCTGACTATACGATGTATTACAGCAGGCTAGAAAGTTATACTTTCAAACCCATGCACATACTATGTGGCCTAACTTTAATCCCAAAGCATTAAACTCCATTTGGCCGAGTTCAAAGTGAATAAAAAAATATATCCTCTACATCGGTGACGATTTATTCATATTCTATGTACCCATCTATGTTTGTTTACCTTTAGCTAGCGGCTAAGCTAGTGGGACGCTACGGAGCCCAGCTATCCGCCCTCTGAAGCTTTTAGGGCCGACAGGGGGAGGAGAATGTCCCGCTAACGCTGTGTGTGTGTGTTTCACATTAGAGGGACGCTATGGAGCTCAGGTGTCCGCCCTCTGAAGCTTTTAGGGCCGACAGGGGGAGGAGAATACAACGCTGTATGTATTTACCTTTAGCTAGCAGCTAAGCTAGCGTGTGTGCGTGTGTGCGTGTGTGTGTGTGTGTGTAATCCTCTGTCAAACTGCATGTTTTGTGCCGTATTTTATGAGAGATAAAATGATTTTCTGCCACAGGAGTTTGACAGAGAATAACTGAAAAAGTACACAGTAAACTAACTTCATAGTAGCCTACTTGTAGTAGAAGTCCAACTAGTACTGAGTCCAACACTAAAGTACTTCATTGTATTTGTGGTAGTTGTCTAACTGAGTCCAACTCTGTGTAGATGGAACATCCAGTATTTTTCTTGAAAGAAAGGGATAAGATAAATAAATAACTGCAGGAAACAGTTCTGAACTGTTTCCGCCAGTTCTTTAAGTTCGTCGTTCGCAAACTGCTTCTCTTTAGCTTTTGGCGGAAGGTGGCGACTCAAACAAACGTTTTGTGGGAGGAATCAGTTCATCTCGTTCACTTCAAAAAGAACGAATCGTTCGCGAACGACCCATCACTAGTGAACGGCCGCATCAGAGCCCAAGTTTTATCGGCAATTTGAAAAAGAAAAAAACACAGATAATCGTTCAAATGCGGAATATCGGCCCCGATAATCGGCCTGGCCAAGTCTCAGTGAGAATTAACACGTTACAGTTCTTAATGTCAATGTCAGCAAAAATTAAATAACACTAAACAAATACGAAAAAAGGCAATGAAGCCATCTTCACCGGCGCATGTCAGGGTTCAGACTCATTACAACACACATCACAAGAAATAAAATCCAGAAAAACACACTTGACGCGTTACTCAAGTTCCTCTGTCATTTTGAAGGATTGGAACGGTTACAGTGGACTAAATTCTTCAGGGGGGAGGGGGGCTTCTCTGCGAGCTAGAGCTGCTGATTTGTGCCCCGTGTTTTCCAGGTCGGTAAATTTAAATCCAATATTCAGTGCATTTTTTACTTCTGATCACTTTGCTGGGAGAAATGTTTTAAAACTCGTGGCCTCAGTCTGAAATGTTTCTGCTGATTCAGTCTCCGTGTCAGCAGAGTATCTTCCATCAGAACAAAGTGAACACGTCTGTCCGAGGCAAACAAACAGACACTCACCTTTTTTAAATCGCGCTGTTCATATTTAACTGTTGGTCCTAATGTCACCTTTTTCACATCTCAGTTTGCAGGTATGTGTGTCAGCGTGGAGAACAGGCAAGTCTCCTAAGAAAAGAGGACATTATTGGCTTCATCAATAATTTTCTCATGCCACATATAATAGTTCCTACCAACAGTCTGTAGTCTGACTCTGTGTAGATCAGTGTTCCCGTTAGCCGGTAATTACCGGACTACGACCGGTAAAATATGCTGAAGACCGGCAAATCTAAATCTCTCCGGTCAAAGCGTCCGATCAAAATATATTTCCCCTTAGCGCAATACCGCACCAGTTGCGCAACTTGCGCCACTTATGTGACAGACAAAATAGTATGTGACAGACAAGAATAGTCAATTATAGTGTCTAACACGTAATGTGGAGAAAGAGATGTCCTGTATGGGTTGATTGTGCGTTGATCTGTTGGTAATGCCTCGGGGTTCCGGTCTGCATGTAAACATGCATAATGCTGCGCTATACTTTGCGGCCTCACCCGGTTGCATAGCGACGCTTATTGTTTAGGTGTCTTTTAATAAGCAGGTAGTCCTATCATTAGCTAGAACTAGCTAGATCTGATCGACATGGACATAAACGCGAGTGAAGTCTAATCTGACGGGAGAGAGAGATCAGCTGCTGCTGAGGAGTCGACACGCAGCTCTGCATGATCACATGCAACGGTGAGCGGACAAAACACACACTTCAGGTTAGAATATCACACGTAGCTATTTTAATTACTTCTCAAACTACCGTAACTAGTTATAAATATGTTTAGTTTTACTGTCGGGTCACTCATTACTGATCCGCGAGCTGCATGATGCTGACAGGCTGTCAGGAGAGGGCAATAGAGTCTGTATGCAGACCGCCGCAAGGAGGCGGATCCTAAAGGGGGTGGATCCTATAGGGGGCGTTTCCTAAAGGGTTATGAGCCCCGTCCCCCACGTATTTCTTAAAGGTATATGACGCTCTGTTTCTCATTTATTTTAATGCTTTGAATGAATCATAAAGGAACTTTGAAAAATAATAATTATAATTAATTTGCATAAAGAATGAAGAGTATACAACCCACAGAGAAGACAAATTAATTGACCTATTGACAGATCATAATGAATACAGAGTTAACCCTAACCGTAACCCTAACTCATAAATTGTAGGCATATAATTTTTTACTGTTTG
>NW_011354567.1:0-7287 GCF_000735185.1 Notothenia coriiceps
CCGCCCCCATATCACGTTGCTATGAGGAGATTGAACTGACGCTGCCGCCCTCCCCTGCACCTTCACACCCATCTCCAGCACTGAAGCCGGCACACGGCCCCAAACTGGACATTTCAAACCGGGAGAGGGAGAAGTTGAACAACTTCCACTACACAGAAACCCAGGAACTGGAGGCCTGACCTTTGAACTTCTGGGCCTCTGAAGAGCCTTTTTATTTTATTTTGCGTTCTTCGCAGTCTCTCGCGCACAGGATCCTGTTTCTAGATTCTTGCACTGTGTCTCTGCTGCAGCCCTGAAAATGCGGTGACCCTATGACCTTTATGTGATACACCTGGCTGCTAAGTAGGAGGGTCCGTAAATCTTATTATGATGTCATCTCTGACTTTATTTACTATGAGAAGCAGCAGCATGTTTGACTGAAAAACTCATCACACTCTTGATTTAATCTGGAGTTTTTAAGACTTGCCTCGCAGTGCCTGAGATGCTGTAAAGAGGAAAGAGGATTGACCTCGGGGCCTCTCCCCTGTCTCCTGGTCCATGATGCCATCTGATCGGTGTCCAGAAACACCTTTCTGTTTCAGACTTCACAGACAGTCAGACAGAGAGATCAATGAATGGATGCTTATTTAACACTCAGTGTATGTTTCTGTGTCTGGTTGTGTGTAAGTGTGTGAGAGAATTTTTATTATGAGTGTGTGTGGCGGGGTAAAAAAAAAAGGACAGTTTACTTCAAGAAAAGAAAACAAAGTTGATATACTTGTCAAAGAGGATGCATACTCCTGCTCCAAGGGCTTTAAGGGCCTTTTTTAAACTGTTTTAAAACTATACACTGTTGCCTGTATTGTCTCTGTAATGCTACAGTTTGTCAAAAATGTATGATTTATTTTTCATACTTCTGTGTAAAATAGCTTTTTTGTACATGGATATATTGTACATATTGCCCTTTTTGTACTGTGGTTTGGTCTGAAAGTATCACTGTATTGCTTTGCTCTGTTTGTCCCATTTCGCGTTCCATTTGGAGCAACCAGCACATGTGGATTGTAATAAAAGTGCATTTACCAACTCTATTTTTTTTTTTTACTGTAATCATTAATCACTACCATTATCCTCCTGAGACCCAGAAAGAAAAAAGTTTCAGTTTTTTTTTTTTTTTTTAGATAACACAAGTCTTTAGGTTGGTATTAACATAACCTTGAAAAACTAAAAAGATATATTTTTATTTTTTGTTTTATTGTGTGTCCTCTGTAGAGGACATCAGGTGTTAGTTATGCGAAGCATAGTATACAAACAACATTAACATACAAGTACATTTAGACAACATCAGAGCACAACTCATGGAGCCCTCATTTGTAGTACTCCATCCTTTTTTGAAATGCAGAGATACATCTGACACTTGAGGCACTTGATGTATGTTTTCCCACTGCATCTGTCTGCCATGAACCCTACAGAAACCTAAGTCTTAGTTTTGGCCCATAGTGGAATCCATTTGTGTTGTGTAAAATGGGGGGGGAAAAAAAGTTAGCAAATCCCCATGTCCTCCTCAGAGGACATTCATACAAATATTTAGTTTTAGGTCAAATCATTATTACACTGCTCTGAAACTCACTACACTAACTCCTAAGATGTTCCCTTACTATAATTAATTAAAATATTGAACTCACAACACTGGTAATTACAAACTTACCATTTCTCTTTCTATAAATAGTGCTTGTGTTGATGGACACCATTTTGAAATACAAAGAAATTATCTTTTTCAAAGCCACACCCCCACATATGTCACATGTCTGAAAAGCCCAGGATGTCCTCTGTGGAGTACAATTGGACTTAATGCTGTGGCATGTATAACCTCATAGTTATGGACCAATACCAAATGTCCTCCACAGAGGACAAAAATGAATGGGTGGGTCTCAGGAGATATAGTCACTGCTAGAGTCAAGTGTCAGCGCTGTCATATAGAGATGATTAACTAATGTCTTTGCAGGAGTACTCCTCACTGTCTTTATGCATACAACTGCTGATGCTATGCCAAATGTGTTGTTTATATCATTGTCACGGACCCTAACAAGTATATTTTCCAACGGACTCTCTGAAGTTTTCCTTTTCTTTATTTATAAGCTAATCATTTAGGTGAGTTATATGCTCAAAAGTTGTGAAGGCTGAGTTGTCACACTGCAACTCTTTTTTTAAACCTACAAAACTTAA
The DNA here is from genome assembly GCF_000735185.1 of Notothenia coriiceps. Classification (NCBI taxonomy): domain Eukaryota; kingdom Metazoa; phylum Chordata; class Actinopteri; order Perciformes; family Nototheniidae; genus Notothenia; species Notothenia coriiceps. The sequence continues at coordinate 2,203 of NW_011354567.1, forward strand.
TACAATACTGTATCTTAATATAACAGAATATTACAGTTTGATGATGTAGAAGATAATTTAAAAAAAATGTGAAAACTATACTATACAATGGTCTTAGTATAAAATGGTCTTAGTATAAAAGGCTTCTTACCTTCTATGTTTGTGTGTGTCAACTTTTTGGATGTTATGACAAGTTATCTTGTTCAAATAAAAGTCAGAGGCCCAAGGCAGGATATTTCATGACGATGCCACTAGCAGTAGGTCAGTGGGACACTCAATGCACAAGGTCTCTCTTTCTCTCGCTGACACTCATTCACAAACAATGATGACAATAAAAAATGTAAACCCTGAAGGTTCACCCAAGTCTCCCTAGAAGAGAGTGTCTTGGCCAGGACTCTCTTGAAAAAGAGATTTCTTATCTCAATGAGACCTTTCTGATTAAATACAAATAAATTGTAAACTGTGTGTCAGAAATGTGTCTGTTGTTGGAAAGGTGGTAAAACTTTTAACTGTTTAGGGGTGTGAAATTGTGATTTCATAATAAATGTTGATTTCCTAATATTATTTTTTCTTTCTTACTTAAACAAAAACAACTTTATAATATTGAATCAAAAAATACCTAAAACTGGTTTTGTACTGTAGGTAAACTCCAATACAATTAATTGATGAGCCATGTGTATGCTGAAATCTAAACGTGCTGTAAACTGTGTGTGAAAGGAAGGGTTGTGTGTGTCGGGGCAATGTAGAATGGCTGCAGGGTTGAAACAGTGACAGTTAATGGGCAAATGGATGTGACAAATGTGACCTTTGACCTCCAGCGGCTGGCTGGAAATGAACAGGCTTCCTGTCACCACCCTGGTCAGGAGGAAATGTAGGGAATAAGACACACACACACACACACACACACAAAACACATATGCGTACACTACGGTAGAACCGTCTCTACACCTGCTGTACTCATGGACAGATTAGGATGGAGATACATATGGAGAAATATCTATCATAGCTGCCTACTGCTCCTAATACAGTACTACTTAACAATGTGTGTCCTGTGCTGAGTACAAAAAGTTAAATTGTTTGATAATAGATTAGAGCTTTCATATTGTCGGGTTCCTTGGTGGTGCAAAGATCTGTTAAATACCTGTTAACATTTTGTCAAGTGATGACAGTGGTGCAGCTGATACTTGCAATTCATTGTGATCCCTTGATGACGGGCAGAACATCACAGATTGAGTCAACTATAAACAGAGTCTTTATGCCTGTCTCTTTCCTTGACTCTCCTGACAGCCAATGATGAGAGAACGACTATAAGGTAATCTTGGGTTTAAGCAATGATTCAATTGTCATTGAGGATGAAAAACCCAACCTTCATACAAGGCTGATTGCATATGAAATAGACTGTTGGAAATACATGCTGCATTGTGGGAGCAGAGTCCTTCATTTTAATTCAGGACTGAGTATTTGTCCCGAAAATAGAGATTTGTGGTGAGGTCATTGACTATAACTCAAGGCAATTTACTTGATTATACCAGGAGAATCTCAAACGTTTCCTGTCTCACAGGGACACCTTGTGTCCACAGCAGGTACACACACTTTAAAACCAATGACAGTGTTTGTTAGAATGGAGGTAAAGGCTGTATTCATTTTCATTTTCTGATATGGCCATCAAATATCAGATCCATAAATTACACGTGGCCATGTTTTTGTCAAATTACATCCAATCACCAATCATACCTTATACAATATATACTGCTTATAAATACAAGCCTGTTTTGAACAGCGTTGGAAGAGGCATAATGATATTTTAAGCAAAAGTATACCTACAGTATTACAAGTCCTGCATTCAAACTTTTACTTTACTACAAAAGTATTAACCGAATACCAAAAGTAAAAGTAGCCTATCTGTTATGAAGACCCATTTCAGAATCATACATATTATTTGACTGATCTATTAATATGTCCTACTACTTTATCCTAATATATTGTTTTATCTACATGTTGTATTAATAGCCTAAATCTGCAGAGTAACTTGTTACTGAAGCTAAAAGTAAGTGGGGTAAAAAGTACAACATTTGCCCACTTCATGTAGTAGAAGCATAAAGTAAAATACAATTAAATACTCATGTAAATCTGCTACTGTAAAGCAGCCTACAAGTGTCTTAAAAATATATTTAAAACTACGCCTATATAAACTTATAGCTACCTAGTTACTTTCCACCACTGATTATGAAATCAAGTTAAAAGTGAAACTTTTAATCTTAACAAACAATCAAATCAAATCAATCAAATCAAAAGTATTATGGTCACCGCCATGGATGTACCATTATTTAACCACCTCAGGAGTATTTATTGTGGCTCACTCGCTATTGATTGACTGCAGCGCCCCCTCAGGCTGAGATAAGTACTGCACCGAGCGGCAGCGCTAGAAGAAGGAGGCGTGTGTCTGACAGAAGCACACGGCTAACAACTAAAACAACCCAAGTGTGTGTGAGTGGTCCCTTAAACAGGTAAACCGACACTTTTGAAACGGGTTTGCAAGTTCCGTGTAGCTGTATTTCATGTTTTGTTGTTCTCAAAGAAACTGCGTTATATGCTTTTTCTTAACGTCTATGCAAACTAGCTAAGCTAAGATAGGCTAGGCTAGCTGTGATGCTAACTGGCTAACAGCGGCACAGCGTTATAAGGCCCGTAGCTGCATGCGCAATCAGTCCATGTTTGCTAAAAAACTGCTCCATAACTTTGAAAACCTTGCCTTTTCGTCTTATTCGAACTTAACGTGATATGAATGGTGCGTTTGTATCATAATTACATTTTGTTTACAATGCGACAGTGCTGTGGTAAAATGTGTTTGAGAACGATAATGTATACAGAAGTTAGCCAGGTTAGCACTTTGGCTGCAGACGCGTCAGCTGCTATTTTAACGCGAGTCAATCAAACAAACCCAAATAATGCATGTGATAAAAGTCAGAGGCCATTAGCTCGAAATCAAAGCTCACAATAACACGGTTGTGTTATTTGATCATTGCATCAGCTGCAGTTGATATTATAATAAGTCTGTGAAATTCATTGTAAATATTAGAAAACATTGACATAGAAGTCTTAGTTGTTATAGTATATCAGAAAAATGACCACAGGTTTGCACAAAAGGTGCTCAATGATCCACACAATTAACATAACATAATATTTATGTAATTAACATGACATTAATGCAAGTAAAATATTAAGACAGTTGTCAATATGAAAAAACACCACAAAATGTGTGTATAACCCAAATTGCATATCTAAATAATATAAAGTACTAATAACATTGGTAAGAATATATATATATATATATATATTTTTTTCTTCATTCATTCATTCATATTCTGTCTTATGTTTTATTATTTTTGCATTAACCAAAAGTACTGTAAATGACAGTAGGCAGTTTTGTTAAAAGTATTTTTTATCAAATAAATGCTGTGGGAGCCAGACATTATGTTCTTCCAGTGTTGACCTACATTTCCTAAAGCACTTGTGTTCTTTCTTTCTCCTCTCTCCTGTATTTCTTCCCTGTTTGCCTCTACAGCAACCGTGCCCCGCCGCGCCCCCACCCCCAGCGGAGCCGTCATGTGGCAAGAGGCCCGCAAACATGAGCGCAAGCTCCGTGGCATGATGGTAGATTACAAACGCCGAGGAGAGCGACGGCGAGAGTACTACGAGAAGATCGTAAGAGACTCCTATCATTATCACTCCTCCTTATTATTTTTGGTCCACCTTGATATTGTCTTACCTGCCCAGTGCCCAATATTAATGTGCAGGGTGTCCGCGGGGTCTTAAAAAGTATTAAAAGTTGATATATCAATTTAGCGAAAATTAAGGCTATTAAACGGCATTTTCCAAGGTATTACATTTTGTAGCTTGTTTTCAATAAGTATATAAATTGTCCAAAGAGGTTGTAATCTAAAGTGTGCCTGAATGTAATCATTGCGTATGTGTGTAGTGTAGTGTGATTCTGTGTAGTTTTATTAATGGCATCCCATTGGGTTTGGCGTCATCTGAACAGGACATCGCGCGCGAAGGTCCGTTTACGCCATTACAACATCGTTACAACATCGTTATGGGGAAATGCAAGTTTGCGTCCAAATGGTTGGAAGATAAGGAGGAAGGACAATCCATACTGTATAGTAAATGTGAGGTATAGAGTATCGCCAATGTAACCGGTTAGAACTCGGAGTGGCGATGAGGCCTTAAAATGTATGGAAAGGGTCTTAAAAGGTATTACATTTGACTTCAGGATTCCTGCATATACCCTGATGTGGTCAATGTACTCACTGCTCATACTCTACTCAAGTCAAACCAACACACAAGGAAGAAATGTAAAATCCAATAGTTTATAAACTGCACTCACGTTAACTACGTGTCCCTGTCTCATCTGTGTAGCAACCCTAGTTGTGACACCTTATTAAAAGCTCCTATTTGAATTGCTTGCACCAGATCTCGGCTTTCCCGATCCTGCCTCAGTTGTTTAGTCTGTTGAGGCAAGGGTTTGAGCTTTAGGTTGGCTGATGCGTTGGCTGAGACTCCTCCACATCCGGTTACATTTTTATTTCTGCCACTTGGTTTTTGTTATCGCTTTCTTAATAGAGCCTATATAGTTCTTAGATGACAGATTCATACAATGAACTCTCTTGAAACACCATTTTGAAAAATGTAGAAAAGGTTATGCAGCTGAGTTTGGGCTCTCCTTAAACAACAATAACAGGAAATAAAGGGCTATGCAGTACATATCATTATCTGGTGAGTTATTTTATTTAGTTGGTTATAAGTAGGGATGCTCCGATCGATCGGCCGACGATCGTTATCGGCCGATATTCTCTGTGCGCGGCAAAACAAGCTTGCCAACATGGCTTCACCAGCCTGGTAGTATTTTAAGGTGTCCGAAAATAACAATAAAATAGCGGTATGCAACGTGTGTGAAGCAGAAATCCTGCAGCTCCACCCGCTGTGACAGACCGGTGAGCGGAGCAAAACACACACTAAGAGTTAGACCTAACACACTTAGCTATTTTATCTACGTCTGGAACAAGCTACACTAGTTATAAATATATTTATTCTTCACTGTCGGGT
>NW_011354568.1:0-1033 GCF_000735185.1 Notothenia coriiceps
CTGTGTTTTTTAACGATTTGCACAAAAGATTGTAGCAGCCTTTTTGTGACTCAACTCTTCAGATAACTGTGTTGACCATTTATTTAAGCAAATAGTGCTGTCAAGGCTCAGTTTATTCTGGTGAGCATGTGTTGTAGTTATTGATGGTGATGGAGAGAGTGAATGTGTGATTTTCTGTGTGTTTGGCTGAGGTTGCTTTTTACATTCATGTCAATAAGGGTTGAAAACATGGTATGTGTTTGATTTAATTCACATTCAAAACAAGTTCATTACCACCTTCTACTCAATCAGTTTGATCAAATTGTGAATACAAATGGAGTTGTCATTTATCAACATGAGAGTAGACATGCGTGGGCTCACCTGTATACAATGATAAATTCCAAACAGGGGAGATACAGTACATAGTTCCAAACCCAAAATGAATGCATACAAATATTGGCCGTGATTCAAAGCCTACCTCCCTTCATTGCAAACAAAAACTTTCTGTCTTTTCCCCAACTATATTGGTTTTCTGAAAACTGTTATTAAACTCATATTAATGAGGCACACTTTTGCACTGTATGACATCTTCCTTCATTATTTTTACTCATAGAGTGCCCAGCTGCGCCAAATATTCAATAGAGCACCAAATGTTGAATCATCCGTCGCTGAAAATAGTCCCAAACAAATGCACTTTTCACGTTTGTGAGATGAATACAATTTATATTCTGAAATGATTGGACCTTTAATACGCGAAAATACATATTTTTGAGTTCTTCAAATATTTCCGTGATAGATAGCTGATTACTGTAGTATAGACAGACGGACTTACACTTTGTTAGTTTGAGCGTTGTCATGGCATTTGTTTACAGAAACAAAAATATAGAATAATTTTTTTTAAATGCATTTTTCGGGGACATTTGAACCTGATCATATGGATCCACAGAGGATGCCTCAGTAAGCCGTACACACACACACACACACACACACACACACACACACACACACACACACACACACACACACACACACACACACACACACACACACACAC
>NW_011354569.1:0-2225 GCF_000735185.1 Notothenia coriiceps
AGCCAAACAGCTTGCTGCACCCGCACTGCGAGGGGGACCCAAGTTCCCATCAGCAAAAACTCGTGGGTTTGCTATCCTGGCTCCAAAATGGTGGAATGAGTTCCCCATTGAAATCAGGACAGCAGAAAGCTTGCACATCTTCCGGCGCAGACTGAAGACTCATCTCTTTCGACTCCACTTCGAGCGATAGAATTACTATCAAAGCACTTATATACTAATAAAGGACTGGCTTATCTAAAGCCAGTTGAGTAGCACTTGAAATGTTTGGCTCTATGAAACCTGATGTACTTATATGATTCTGTTTTCTTCAAGGTTGTATCTTCCTGGTCGAATGTACTTATTGTAAGTCGCTTTGGATAAAAGCATCAGCTAAATACAATGTAATGTAATGTAATCAGTCCTAGCAAAAATACATGTGAATTGTCCGAACTTGTTAGATGTTGTATAGGAATGAATATGCAGAAGCAATGAATGTGAGGTCGGTGTAAGTTTTAATGTTGTGTTTACAGGACAGGAAAAAATAATTTAAAAAACACAAGGCTCCCACTTCAGATTTATTGTTACATGAGCTCACAGTACTTTCTACAAGAATGAATTCCTTTGTAAACATGAACAGATGTTTTCACGCTGATAGAGTTTTTGTTGTATGAAGGCAAAAGGATTTAAAAAAAACAACATAACTGACAGGATTTACCGGTTGAATTAGTCCATGTGAAGCTGGAGTATAACACAAAGAAATATAAAACTAAATTTCCCATAATCCACCGAGGTAGAATAAGGCAATCCTATAAAGGACCTCTGTACAGTAATTATATAAGTATATTTTGTAGGCCAACAGTTTTTTTCTTCTAAACACTGTGTCTTAGTTCTCCTGTTTACCTGAAAAAACAAGCCAATATCCAACATCCTAGGAAGTTCTCATGTTGTAAGTCAAATACTCTTTCAAACTATGAGAAGAAATTGCATTTGAATGCTTCTTTTATATGTCATCTTAGTTCCTTTGAATTTCTTTTTACAACTCAGACAGTTATGATTATGTTTTCATTCAATGACATTCCTGCACAGTCTTGTTTGAAGAGATGAGGGGGTTGGTTCAGTTTTTTTGTTTGACAATATCTATTCACAGCATTGGCACGTTAAACGGGGACATTAGAAAAAGGAAGCTAGAGTGGTATTGTAGATATCCATGCAGACCCAGACACTCAACGGTGCAGAGTCAAAGTAGATAGAGATGACACTAAAACAGGAGTCTGCAAAGCAATAAATACAGGAAGGCAAAAGAAATGAGGAAACACAATTGACTTGTTACTTACTCGGAAGCACAACTAAATACAAAATCAACACAGCAAAGACTGATCATACAGATGTTAAGCTCAACTAGAGGGACAATGGAGGGTACTTGTAAATCGCAAAAGATCCAAATGTGAGTGTAAATGTTCATAAAGCTGCTAGAGCTATACATTTGACTAGTTCATAGGTTGTTATGCCCATTTCAGTCACTGGGAACTAAAGCCTTAAACTGTCAAATCCATCCGTGAAACCTATTCTGTCGTTGCTCCGTCACGCCTTCACTTTTCACAAATAATTACAAATCACAAATAATTGGTTCACAACCTCACTTTCTCTCATAGCTCATATTAGTGAATGCACCCATTGGTTTATTTTCAGATAAATAGAGAAAGTGTCAATCTCATATGCCCTCATAAAAGTGACAGTTCAATTGTGTGTCATGTTAGTTTTCACTATATTTCCTGATCAATGAATCAATGTTTATTTATATAGCCCAATATCACAAATGTTACATTTGTCTCAGTGGACTTCACAGTTTGTACAGAATATCAGTATGACAATACGACACCCTCTGTCCTTAGACCCTCACATCGTACAAGGAAAAACTTCCGGAGAAAACCCAGAGTTTAAAGGGAAAAATGGGAGAAACCCCAGGGAGAGCAACAGAGGAGGGATCCCTCTCCCAGGACGGACAGACGTGCAATAGATGCCGTGTGTACATTGAAAAGATAATACATTTGCAACATAGGTAGTCCAAATGTTTGGAAATGCATGTGTCTATAATAGGAAGATGAATCCACGAGGATATCCATCCAGGACTTATGATCCAGGACCACAGCAATAGGCACAGCCACGACTCAAGATCCAGGGCTCGCGATCCAGGACACAGGACCGCAGCAACAGGATCATCCATGACTCCGGATCCCGGTGTATAT
>NW_011354570.1:0-3144 GCF_000735185.1 Notothenia coriiceps
CCCAGCATTAGCCATCTTTAGCTTAGCGGTGGTGACGTGAAGTCATGTGACCGTGCTGTAGTTCCTTTATAGCCCAACATTAGCCCCTTTAGCTTAGCGGTGGTGACGTGAAGTCATGTGACCGTGCTGTAGTTCCTTTATAGCCCAACATTAGCCACCTTTAGCTTAGCGGTGGTGACGTGAAGTCATGTGACCGTGCTGTAGTTCCTTTATAGCCCAACATTAGCCTCCTTTAGCTTAGCGATGGTGACGTGAAGTCATGTGACCGTGCTGTAGTTCCTTTATAGCCCAACATTAGCCTCCTTTAGCTTAGCGGTGGTGACGTGAAGTCCTGTGACCGTGCTGTAGTTCCTTTATAGCCCAACATTAGCCACCTTTAGCTTAGCGGTGGTGACGTGAAGTCATGTGACCGAAACTTGGAAGAAAGGTCCAGCATCGGACATGGAAGAATCATTCAAATCCTGGGTCGTATACACAAATTACATTTCACTTCGACAAGATAGCCCTGTCAAAAAGGTTGATAATCAACATTAAGAAGATGGATGGAGTTCAGCTTCCTTTTTAAAGAACTGATTGAGGGTTGCAGGAATAAGGAGGGCTTCCTTTAGTCATGACTCTTCTTGAGTGTAATAAAGAACGACCGTATGTAAATTAAACTCTCTTTAAATCATTTTGTTCACCGAAGAACTAAAAAGATGCACAAACTTTTATAAAGAAGCACTTTTCTCTCTACTGTGATTTAATATCCTCACAGTGAGTGAAAATCACATTAAAGCTACTAATTGGCTTCACACACACTGCCTGAATATATTTCCATATTGGCGTGATATTAAAAAACATTTTGAATGTAAATTATTGGATTATTCGTCGGTACACATGTAGTCACACTTCGCCAAAGGGAAGTCAGAAGCTCCTAATACGAAAGCATTGGAAATTAGCTCTCAAAATATCTCTCCTCTTCTCTCCTGGAATAATATGAGAAATAAGAAATCCACAGCCAGCGGCACCCAGCCGCCCCCTCGCTGCTCTCCAGAGACTCTCCCATTATTCCAGGATCTGGGAGCCCCGGGGAGCGATTAACAGCGCAGCTTCATGCCGTTTATCTGCGTTTCTCTCTGCTTCTCCCACTTGACGCTAATTGAAATTCAACAAGTCAAATTTTATTTATAAATCTCTGCTTTGAACAAAACAGGTTTGTCACAAAAGGCCTGGCGGAGCAGCAGCGGACTAAATAAAAAGATACAGCGACAGATTGGATCAGAAATAAACTGCTTTCAGGGAAACACCACGGGAACAAGGAGGAGGCCGGGCTGTTGGAGTACATTAACTCAAGTACTGTACTTAAGTGTTAATAAGGGGCACTTTAAATATTCATTTAATGCTGCTTTATACTTTTACTTCACAACAATTTGAAAGCAAATATCGTACTTGTTGCTCCACTTCATTTATCTGACTGCTTTTTACAGGGACTATCAGCTGATACCAAATATAAATCAGCTAATAAATAAACACTGACATATAATAATAGGTTAAAGAGTCCCCTCCTGCTGATGTTCAGGTGTATATCAGTATGTAGTGTCTCTACTTTAAAGAGTCCTCTCCTGCTGATGTTCAGGTGTATATCAGTATGTAGTGTCTCTACTTTAAAGAGTCCTCTCCTGCTGATGTTCAGGTGTATATCAGTATGTAGTGTCTCTACTTTAAAGAGTCCTCTCCTGCTGATGTTCAGGTGTATATCAGTATGTAGTGTCTCTACTTTAAAGAGTCCTCTCATGTCTTCATGCTTTAATGTTCAAAAAGCTCTTTATTGTTCTCATACTGTCTGTTCTGCAGCACCTCTTTTCACCCACTGTCTGAAACCAGAGCCCAGTCTGCTCTGATTGGTTAGCTGGCCAGCTCTGTTGTGATTGGTCAGCCGCTTAGAGATGTCCGACACTTAGCCTATCACGTACAATGTGATGGAGCGCAAGACAATAGGAGCGTGAGTGTTCTATAGTCATGTAACTATGATCCGGATGTAATCAAAGGAGTCCAATTGAGGTGTTTCAGGAGCCTCTGCAGACCATTTACATGCACTAACACCTAAAGAACACACTACAGGAAACGAAACGAAACGAAACGAAACAAGGAGAGGCAACACCCCAAAAAGCAGAATGAATGCTCCACTCACCGTCCAGGAGGAGGAACTGTGTTTGCCCGGGCGTCTCCTCTCGGTGTCGAGCGGACAGCTGGTACACCACGGAGCCGGGCGGGGCGTCGGGCCCCACGGCCCCCAGGTAGGGAGAGGGGAACATGGCCCACTGCAGGGCCGCCTGGCTGGGGAGGCTCAGAGTCAGCCTGCACAGGTACCACTCCTCACCTGAGAGAGCAGAGGAAGGTATTCATTTAGTTTTAATATACTGATCAGAAACCCTGTAATCGTCCCACAGCGAGGAAAAGTACAAACAGCAAAGGTACAGTGCGGATAAAAGGCAAAATAAATGAGTAGACTAACATATTGAATAAAAAGTAGAGTAAAAACAACAAATAAGTCGACGTTGGTTTCTGTTTTCTTTGTTTGCGTCTTGCAGCGGTTTGTATTTGCAGCGCTTTTAGTAAACGCTGGGCATGTTTCCCCAAGTTGGTGAATTTCTAAATGCCGCACAGATTTTAATTCATCTGCATGTGTGTTTGCACATTTTTGTTTTTATATTTGCATCGTTTCGGAATCTACAGCGCATTTCTCCTAATGGGAATGTTTTGGGCTGCGGTGTTCACCAACACGATTTTCCTATTTTTTTCGTGTCACACAGAACGATTAAAAAAATACAGATTTCAGTATTCTGATACAGAACGATTTCAAAAACAATGTAAATAATAACAAATTAGAAGGAAAAAAAGATTACAAAAAATACAGATTTCAGTATTCTGAGGCTCTGAGCCCCATTTCTTTTCCTCATGGACGGCAAAAAAAGTCAGACATTATGCAATTTAAAATAAAAACAATGATCGTGGCTTGATATTGAGTAAGAACATGTTTTTATAAACCCCACAGTCTTCCAAGACACGACCGGACCAAAAGACGTGGTGCAGGAACATAAACATACTACCAATAGAAATACATTGCTTTTTTTTTTCATTGTATTTTTTTTTTTTAAATGGTAA
>NW_011354570.1:4247-11312 GCF_000735185.1 Notothenia coriiceps
AGGGGAGGAGGAGGAAAATAAGCCCCTTTCCACCGAAGCGGTTCCAGAGTGGTTTCGGAGCCGATGCAAACCCATTTCTGGTGTTTCCACTGAACCTGAGCCTTAACACTTTATTGCGAGTTCAGGAGAGAGGAAACAGTCGTCACAGAAGCAACAGTGCTGAGACTAGGACGCAAAATCAATTAAAGTTAAAACACATTAAAAAGGCATTCGTGTGAAAGATGGATTTCATGGATAGCATTGGCCGTGAAGATCAAATATGTCCACTTTCAGGTTAAAACTTCCATCTTTGATCCTAAACATATCAGAAATGCATTCAGCATCCTCAATAACGGCCAAAAACCACTCCAAGACATTTTTTGACTATCGTCCACTTAAGCTATAATGCTAATTGATGCTAATTAACGCAACTTATGCTAATTGTGTAAATGTCCCAACATCTGCAGGTTAGCATCCGGCAGCATGTTCTGGGGACCCTACTCTACATTACTAAAATAAGACTTTGGGGGACTCAACATTTCTGAGTTCACAACAGAACGCAAATAGACTACAATGTGAGGATAGGAGGAGGATGGAGGAAGAGGAGAGAATGACATTTGAAAAGAATGGAAAAGAGAGGAAAGAAAGAGATCGGCCTTTATAAAGTTAAGAGGAGGGGGTGAGGGGATGAAGGCGAGGAGGGGTTTTCCGGCTCACTGCTCTCCTCTCTCTTCTTCTTCTGCGTCGCCGCTCTTCACTCAGCTCATAAAGTCCAGAATAATCTCATCTATTCCTGTCTGTTGTTTTACATATGCTGCGCTGTGGGCCGTGTGGACGTGAAATGAAATCTGTCCCATTACCGTGATAAACATCAACACGTCGGGGAGAAACGCCGGAGGTCAGCACGTGTGTGTCAGCCGGGGCGAACAGACTATAAACCAAAACGTCTGCCTCCATCCTCCATCCTCCATCCTGCAGGCTGAGGAAAGGTCACTGACAGCAGCACAATGACATTTAATTAATGCTGAGTTAAGATACGGTATGTAAGTGCAGCTGCCTCTGGTTAGTGGAGGCTGGGAGCAGAGTTATGATGTTGTTCAGCAAAGACACAATAGAGTTCTGAGCATTTTAGCACTTCCTGTTCCCTCGTCTGGAGGCCATGTTTGTTTGGTTAGAAGCGTAAAAAAATATCAACTCTGAAGATATTTTAACGTTTAGTTCTACGACATAAAACACGTCAGTACATTTTAAACACAGTGGTTGCTAGCAGGTGTCTAAATGAGACGACTAAATGTCATCACGACCAACAATAGCCTCCTTTAGCTTAGCGGTGGTGATGTGAAGTCATGTGACCGTGCTGTAGTTCCTTTATAGCCTAACATTAGCCACCTATAGCTTAGCGGTGGTGACGTGAAGTCATGTGACCGTGCTGTAGTTCCTTTATAGCCCAACATTAGCCTCCTTTAGCTTAGCGGTGGTGACGTGAAGTCATGTGACCGTGCTGTAGTTCCTCTATAGCCCAACATTAGCCACCTTTAGCTTAGCGGTGGTCACGTGAAGTCATGTGACCGTGCTGTAGTTCCTTCATAGCCCAACATTAGCCACCTTTAGCTTAGCGGTGGTGACGTGAAGTCATGTGACCGTGCTGTAGTTCCTTTATAGCCCAACATTAGCCTCCTTTAGCTTAGCGGTGGTGACTTGAAGTCATGTGACCGTGCTGTAGTTCCTTCATAGCCCAACATTAGCCACCTTTAGCTTAGCGGTGCTGACATGAAGTCATGTGACCGCCTTCAGGGTCCAACACAGAAATAGGAAATACATGCCCCACTGTATATACTGTTAAATATTTACTGTGTGTGTGTGAAGCTTAATTGACATTCAAACTGCCAGTTTATTTGCATTGGCAAAGTGCATCAATTCCTATAGTATTTTTTTTTATTTTCAGTACATTTGTACTCTAAGTAGTCTGGTTCTAGCTCTGTGCTCGTACTACTAGAATATCTACATCATATTAAAGTTACTAGTATTTTGCAGCAGGGTTTTATTGTGTCCCTCAGCCAGTTTAGTGTTGTGTATCGGCTGACTCCCTGTGCCCAGGTGTGTGAACAACAGCTTCTTCCCCAGCTTTCGCTCGTATCCTTCCACTCGGCCTCCTCAGCGAAAAGAAATGCGACTCGTTGCCTGCACGCTGAGCCTCTCTCTGATCCGGACCAGAACTCAGTGAACATAAGCATGCATGCACACAGAACTGCAGAGGAGCCTCTGACTCCGGCCTGCAGCGAGGAAGAGGAGTGGAAGAGCAGACTTTTCCATACAAGGATGGACGTGTTTGTCCTCTCAGGCGGGAAATATATTTTCTGGCTTCTTTCACATCTCAACCTGACGTCAAATGAGTGTGAAATCATGTTAGTAGTAACTTTCTGTCTATTATTTCAGTTTTTGCCGTTATGTATATTTTATATGCTGAGGTGATTCTGACACACATTTGAAGTTACTAGTTAAGAACGCATGAGGAAACACCTGAATATGAACGCCTTGTTATTCTGCTCAGCCTCCCATCAATGTGTTAATGCATCCTTGTGCTTTTACCCACAATGCCGTGTGTTTTGGGGTATTTTTTACTGCCCTCAGTGAGATCCTCACTCCCAATGAACTGCACCCCAGGTTTGACATTGGACATCAGCTCTCAGTATCTTTCCTCATCCTTATCTGGAACAACGTCGCCCTCAGGCTGGACTTGTTAAACAATATTTTCATAAATGTTTACACAAAGAAACGTGTCGATGAATAGTCAAGTAAAGAATCTTGACCTACAATTTAGATAAACGAGTTAAAAAGTTACTTGAACTGCCGATGAAAGGTGAGATTAGAAGCTGGTCAGCTGTACTGTATTTGAAGGGGAATGCTTGAAAAATTCAATTGACACTTTTCCATCACTTGTATATCCGCCATTGTTGTTTAGAACAAACAGTCGGCTCTCCATGACGCTTCGAACACGCCTAAATGACGCCACAGCTGACAAAGAGCTGTACTCGAAGCTTGACAAGCTGGATTCCGCAAAGTCCTGTCATATCTCGAGCACCCAGATTCTGTGCAAGGTAAACCTCTCGTAGATAAACTGCATCAAACACAAACTACGATTTAGGCTGATGAGAACTGGGTTATTTTAGCTTTGGGCCACTAGGGGCAGCAATGACACAATCACACATTTTAAAATGAACATGGACAGAAGCTGTGAGATTCAGATCCAGCCAACTGTCTACATCTGTGAAGAAGCTGCTTTACTAAACTATTGCATCACTTGTGTATCAGAGGAGCCGACATTGTTGTTTAGACATATTGTCAGTTCTCTATGTCGCTTCGAACACGCCTAAACCACGCCATAGCTCCTCACAAAAAGCTGTACTTGAAGCCTGACGAGGTGGATTTCCGTAATATTTGAAAATCCAGCTGCCATGTAAGGCAAACCTCTTCTTGTCCCACTTCATAAAACACATCCCACAATTTAGGCTGATGAGAACTTGGTTATTTTACCTATTGGCCACAAGGGGCAGCAATGACACCATCATACATTTAAAAACATGCATTAGCCGCTTTCACACCAAGTACTTTGCCGTACTTAGTTCCCAGTACTTAGTCCCGCCGAACTCTTTAGTCCCGGAACTATCAAGTAACTCGCGTTCACACCGGAATAAGTCCCTGAGGGAGGATTACGCAAATGAAGCCGCTGACGTCACTTCTTCTTCTTCTTCTGCTTTGGGTCTACTGGCAGGCCGCAAACAACTTCACAGCGATTTACTCGCCAAAGTCCCGGGTAAATCGGCAGAAACGCCGACACTTCCTCATCATTCCACCGTGTTGCCATAAATTAGTCTCTCTCCGTTGGTGCGCTGGGCTAATGCTAATAATGCTAATGCGAGCAAATAAAATGGCGGCTTTATAAAACTTTTCAGAGTTTTACGGGGCGTGCTTGCAATTCGCCTAGCCGATGAGAAATTGGAACCTTTTCCTCCCCAGGAAAGTCCCACCTCTCTAGCAGGGACTGAAAAGAGGGTGGAAAGGTTCTCATGAACTAAGTTCTAGTTCCAGATCTTTTTGGTGTGAAAGCAAAATCCCAGGAACTATCGGAACTATTCCTGGGAAAAGTACCTATTGACAGGATAATAAGCGGTGAGATTCAGATCCAGCCAGCTGCCTAAATCTGTGAAGAAGCTGCATTACTAAAGTGAATAAACACTATTGCATCACTTGTGTATCGGAGGAGCCGCCATTGTTGTTGAGACATACAGTCGCCTCTCTATGTCGCTTCGAACACGACTAAACCACGGCAAAGATCCTCACAAAAAGCTGTACTTGAAAACTTTCGAGGTGGATTTCCTCAAGAGCACGAAATGTTATGAAAATCCAGCTGCAATGACACCCTCACACAGGTTGAACCATACTTTGAACGCAAATGAAAGGTGCAATTTAAACGGTTAACAGCCTGGAGACAAATGTTCTTATTTAAAATATGGTGAATTCTGTCTTTTTGCCCCATGACATATTGATTTTATTAACTTTTGGTGTTTTAGGTTATGAGAATGGATTTGTTATTCTATTTAGTTACGGCACGACTGTTATTTTTTCCCATTTTTCTAAATCAAATGCAAAAATCTGCCTTTTTAGGGAAACCTTATTGGTTTAGTTATAGCCAGATGTTGGGGCTGTTGCAGATAAGATCTTTATTATTTTACTCTTGTTTGGACTGCAATCAAAGGCACGTCTAACTGCATCCTACCTGGAGACTAGAAGAAGGTTTTGTGTTTGGATTGCAAAGCTTGTCTCTATCTCACAACAGAACAGGCTTCAGGGAGGAAGAGTAAATGGGTTGATCTGGCAAACGCATGTCTGCTTAACTTTCACAACTCGGATGATTCCCAAAACTTTTCAACGAGAAACGAACTCCCAAAGAGGACCGTTACTTTCAAGGAGGTTGGGGAAAACTGGGCATCAATCATCGTTCATGTGTAAACACTTTTAGATATTCCAAGACAACAGATATTTCTGACCAAGTGTCTGCAGGATTCCCGGGTTGATTCAGCTCTGTCTGTCATCTCTGTTCCTTTAAATCCTTACTCCCCCCCCCCTCCCAATGTGTCTCTTATACATCATGGTCCCTGCTGAACTGCTGTTTGCTGCTTTTCTGCAACTTTCATCTTCATCACGGTCCCTCCTCCAGTTGTGCATAAACAGATAGGAGCGACGAAACCCTAATTCCAACTGCGGTGAATATTTAACACTTGAATGGGCATCCACATATGAATATTTGGGAAAATGTCTATTAGACCCATATTAGACTGTTATTACAACCATGTCACACAATTATTACACCCTCATTATACCAATGTTAAACCCATATTACTCTGTTATTACCCCCTTATTATACCCATGTAACACTGTTATTACAACCATTTGAATGTGTATCTATTAACATGATGTAATATTGCCCAAGCGACAGCAATATTACTTCGTTATTACACCCACGTTACGCTGTTATAACTATTATATTACACTGTTACACGTATATCAAATACTAATACACCCCTATTACACCTATTATAGCACCCGTATGACACCCATATTATACAAATTAGGGATCGACCGATACGGCTTTTTCAAGGCCGATACCGATACTGATTATTAGTAATCAAGGAGACCGATAACCGATATTTGGAACCGATATACATTTGCAGTAAAATCAGAAAATCTTGGTGTCAAAATGTAGAATAACACAACTTCTTTGAAATGCCTTTTTATGTTTAATGAACTTCTCAATATCTTAAAACTGGTTTCCTCTCTGTGACCCTGAGTAAAGTAAATGAAGTAAAAATACAATAAAAACTACCAAAACTTGTTCGGCACTTCTGATAGTTGAGTCTCACTCACTTAGTAGTCCCAATTCAGCAGCACCAGATTGTGGTGCAGAAAGCAGAGTTGCTTCGAGGCTCCACCAGCAGCCGTCCCAGTCATCCCAGCGGGTCACAGTTTCTCCGCTGCGAGACGCTTCCAACCCCCCCCCCCGGTCCCTTTGTAACTGGGAAACTGATAGAATTGGATCAGAACTGTTATTATACCTATATCACACTGTTATTATACCCATATAACACCCATGAAACACCAATATTATACCGTAAATTCCCCTTTCAAAATACCCCAGGATCCATTTAGGGGTTGCATCACCATATTGTGTTATAATGGGAGAACGGATGAGAGTTGGAGCTCTGTTTGTGTGTGTCCTCTGTTTATCTGCTGAATCTGTTTGGAAGCAGCCATGGCCTCATTTCCTGGCTCAGATCAATAACGTTTCACAAAGCTCTCCACAGTCTGTTGTGCTGAACACAGAACGCTGTGTTGTCCCCGTCGAACAGGAAGTGGTGAGGATGACACGTCCTTTATCAGAGAGGATAAATAGTCCCAGTGAAGTGCAGCTAAGTCCATTTTAAGCCGCCACTTACTCATTTGAATCTCAATGCAGAGTGTGTCACAGCTTGTTATGCAAAACGGGGCTAAAAAGAGAAAGGGAATTGTGCTTTGTTTACGCCCAACTCCATTCTGCTGCCTTTTAATTTAAATTCATTTGTTTGTTCGAGGAGGGGATTTGTTTGTCTGACACACGGCGTATCGGGATCAGAGCGGGAGGCGGCACAACCGAGAGGACGGAGACACAATGAGGAGCTATTTTCTGTCTCTCTCCTCTGAGACTCACACTTGAATGGCGGCTGATGTATTCAGCGTGAAGCCGAGCAGCGCTGCTTCAGAAATAGAAGAACCGCCGCCTGTGAGAGCTTCAATTAGGGGAGGCATGTCAGATGTGGGGGGATTAAATTACACTGTGGTCGCGCCCACAGGTTGTCACACAGCCGATGATGAAAGGTGATTAAAGCGCAAGTCGTGTTTATTTATAAAGCGCTTTAAACAGATCGGTTTGTCACGACCTGCAACACGCCGGAGTTAAAACGAGGCGTTGAGAGACGAGAGGACAAGAACAAGTCGTTAAAGAGCCAAAAACAAGCAACCCCAAGATAACCTGCACACCTTTTCCTTTAG
>NW_011354571.1:0-301 GCF_000735185.1 Notothenia coriiceps
TTAAAAGGTTTTACATTTGACTTCAGGATTCCTACATATACCCTGTCATTGTAATATGAGCCTTATTTCTATTTCTGTGTTATTTAGCAGAAACCATTCTCTACTCTACATTGTCATTATCATTATCTTCATCCTCATCATCCCCATTTTACATCCTGTATGTGATTCTACATCAGAGATTATGTGTTCTGTATTGATGATAATATAAAGTCCAAAGACTGTACTTCCTGTCTCCGTGTCAACTCTCTAACCGGAGTGCTGTTTTGGATAAAGCGGCTCCAGCACAAACATCACAACACAT
>NW_011354572.1:0-1507 GCF_000735185.1 Notothenia coriiceps
ACAGCTCTTTGGTCTTGGCCATAGTGGAGTTTGGAGTGTGACTGTTTGAGGTTGTGGACAGGTGTCTTTTATACTGATAACGAGTTCAAACAGGTGCCATTAATACAGTTAACAAGTGGAGGACAGAGGAGGCTCTTAAAGAAGAAGTTACAGGTCTGTGAGAGCCAGAAATCTTGTTTGTTTGTAGGTGACCAAATACTTATTTTCCACCATAATTTGCAAATAAAGTATTTAAAAATCAGACAATGTGATTTTCTGGATTTTCTTTTCTCATTTTGTCTCTCATAGTTGAGGTATACCTAGGATGAAAATTATAGTCCTCTCATCTTTTTAAGTGGGAGAATTTGCACAATTGGTGGCTGACTAAATACTTTTTTTTTTTTATATAATATAATATATATATATATATATATATATATAGTTCCATCTTGAGGCTTCACAATACAGGAATCTCCATGGTGAAAAATCCTCTTCTGGAAACACAGAGGCAACTTCATTAATGTGGTTTCTAGTGGAGGAATGAAGAAAATACACAGTTGTAACCACCATTGCTGAACAAACCGCAACAACCACAGAAACCTCAGTTTTCAAAAGAAAATGTAATTCTACACCAAGATGAAATGTAATGCTTAAGCAGAACATATGAAACACTGGCAAAAAGTAAATACAGCTTGCTGAAAACCCATAGTGTGCAGATTGATTTGTTCCGGTGCCAACTGAGAACATCTCCACCCCTGTAACTAAACCATGCTTTATATATTAGTCAAGAATCTGCACTGGGCCCAACGTAGAAGAACAGAGGCAGCGCTGACACCCCGCCTCGCAGCATTAGGTTTGTGATCGAGCTTATTTGATAGAAGATGTGACATCCTTTCACTTTAAATGGATGCTGGAGCTACGTACAGTGTAGCGCCGCATCAAAGAAAGATGGGTGATTCAGGGGTCCCGCAGAGTGCACTTTCTGATGAACTAGTTTCTTTTGGAAAACAAACTGCTCACTGCAGGGCGTCTTCTCAGATTTGCTTGAATCATTTTCATATTTTTTATCAAGCTATTTGTAAAACATTGCATTGTTGTATTATAGCTGTTGGGTTTGGCATGAGCGTACATCATGAATCTCTCGGAGCGCACCACAGTCCATCATAAAGTGTGATGTTTTCATCTGCTATAATCTATTTAGCTCCAGTTTACTTCGTACATTTCTCTATTGGATTTTATGAATGGTGTGTGCTCTTCTATTATGCGGTAAATGATTTAGCGGGGCGTCGTGCCTCTCGCTTACTACCCAGGCTCTGACGTGGATCGCTGCTTTATCGAAGGCGAAGCCACAACCTGAGTATTCATACTCCGAATAATGCCTCTAGCCCTGATAAACATTCTGCTGCCTCAGCATCTTTCAGGGATTGTGTCTCTCTCACCCACTCACTCTTGAGAAGCGGCATTATAACCTGACACTCTCCCAAGAGTCCTTGTGATGAAAGAGAAATCCAGTTAAGTATCTGGAGCA
>NW_011354573.1:0-2682 GCF_000735185.1 Notothenia coriiceps
ACAAGCAGCAGGAGACGAGAGGCAAGCGGCAGGAGATGAGAGACAAGCGGCAGGAGACGGGAGACGAGCAGGCCATTGGAGAGGCGTTTGCAGGCCGAGGAGGCGCACCCGGACCCCCGGGGAGTCTGCAGGACCTGGGTCGTGCTGGAGGCGGACCAGCGCCTTGCAGCGGGCCGGGACAGCTCCCGGATGGGTGGCAGCATGACATGTTTGATGACATTTGAGGGTGTGTCCATAGCCTCAGGGGAGGGATATATTATGTCCATAGCCTCGGGGAGGGATCTGGTGTGTCCATGGCCTCAGGGGAGGGATATGTTGGGTCCGTGGCCTCGGGGAGGGATCTGGTGTGTCCATAGCCTCAGGGGAGGGATATATTCTGTCCATAGCCTCAGGGGAGGGATCTATATTGTCCGTTCTAGACACTCAAGGACTTGAAGAAAGCCAACTTGGTGGCAGACTGTCTATCCCGGTACATGAGAATTGAGGTACTGTGCGCTTTAGGAGAAGAGGGGGGGAATGTAACGACGAGACGCCGTTACTAGAGCTCACGTGGACATGTTTATATAGGCTAATCATTGTTTTAATAGGTATATTGACGACAACTTTCCCCATGTCTGTTGCTGATTGTGTGCACCTGGTGCCCTGTGTTGTCTCCTCCCCCCTCACCTGTGTTTAATTGCTCCCCCTCACCTGTGTCTTGTTAGTGTCTGTATTTAAGTGCTGTTTCTTGTTAGGCTGGGAGTGTGTGTGAGATCCTGGTGCCTCCAGGCTGTGCTCAATGAAACTACAGCAGGATTGAGGCTGTGTGTGTCATATCATGTGTATGGTGTAATAAATGCCCACACCGGTTTTTATTTTGGACGTTCTGCCTCTGCCTCCTTGCTTGGTCTGGGCCGCTCAACGGTCAGTCTCACACCGGTTTTTATTCAATTTTACCAGCTACAAACCTAAGCTAAAAACCGGTAATTACCGGTTAACGGAAACCCTTGCGTTTGAGCAGCAGCTACCCAAAAAAACCAATATCCGAGCAGATTTCTGCAGTGTCCAACTTTGCCAAACACAACAAGTCTAAACTTAGCACACGACCAAAAAAACAGGATGTTTTCCAAGCTAATGTTTTCCAAACAAATGTTTTCCCTTGCCAACTAAAGTACATCTGTTCGAGTTATTTTGTCTCTGTACCAACATAACGGCCATTCAACAGGCTGTATCACACAGACAGGCATTAGCAAACAAGTCTGAACAGCAGCTCTCTAAAAGCAGTAATGGTGTTGGAAATTCATTTTGTAAAGTGGTTATAAATAACTTTTGAGGATCTATAAAAATATTCTTTCTGCTTTACTGGTGCCGTAATGAGTCTCAAAAGCCGGAAAGAATTTGCATTTTACCGGTTCCCTCGTCTAGAAGTAAAATGTTGTCTGAATGTGTTAGTGGGTAGAAGCTTGTAATAAAGGTATGTGGTTTACAGAAACTGAAGAGATTTGCACATTTTGTTCTAGGACGTACGTAAGCAAAAATACTCCACTCATGACTGTCCGAAGCTTGCAGTCTGACTTGAGCTTAGCAATAATGTTGCTCATCCGTGGGTCTGTGATGTAGTTCGTTTATAGCATTACATTCGCTTTTTATATCTGCCAATTGTATTTACGCTGGTGTTATGATATATTCATATTATCCTGCAAAAGAAAATGTGTTAAGTATCATAAACGTGTGTTGGTCTCATTGTTTTTTGTCGAGGGACACCTTGCAATGCTAACTTCCGAGTTTGGCCTATAAAAACACGTCATCACTGAACCACTCTATGGGCTATTTCAAAGTTGCGTTCACTCACGGCCACATTTACAAAGAATACACTGCAACTGCTCCTCAGCGGTTCTCTTGGGGCTTCAATCCCCCATAATATTACCTGCCAATGATGAAATATGCAAGTCTGCCCAAATCCACTGTAGAAGAAGCCCAGTATGTATCACTGCTGGTTGCAGATTATTTTTTAAAATTACATTCTTGTTCCACATGTTTGTTCAGTCTCAACAGAGCTAGAGAGGAGTGAAAACACACACACATACACACACAGATACCAAGGGGCGCTGGCAGTGCTTGAATTGGAATAAAAAAGGTGCCAGTACTCTAAATCAGCAACAAGTATTTGGCACAAAGTCATAGTATATCCTATAATTTGTCTCTTTACTGTATATTTTAGAAAGGCTCACTGTACTTAAACAAAATGACTCAGGGTGCATCTGAGATTAGAGGGGGTGCAGTGGTAAAGTGCTATTTTTATAAGTGGGGAGTGGACCTGACACCCTCTAGTCTATGGGGGGTCCGGGGGCATGCTCCCCCGGGAACATTTTTTTTTAAATATTGAAGTTAGATGCATCAATCTGGTGCACTTTGAGAGCAAAATGAAGAGATATATGGATACCTCTCAACATCCATAATGAAACAACTGTAAACAGATTTACTTTTTCTTTATGGATATAAAAGAAAGTAAAGCTTGACTCCTACTGGCTGGTTAAATGACTCCTCGTCCCACTACCAGTTTTTTGTGCCATTTTGCTTGATTTATTTGTCAATAGCGTTGCTGCACAAAGTGATAGCCCTCTAGTTTAAATCTACTACCCCAAAAGAAACATATGGAGATGGGTTACTATTTAAAAAAATGTGCAAATCTATGGGGATAGG
>NW_011354574.1:0-1739 GCF_000735185.1 Notothenia coriiceps
AGAGAGAGAGAGAGAGAGAGAGAGAGAGAGAGAGAGAGAGAGAGAGAGAGAGAGAGAGAGAGAGAGAGAGAGAGAAAGAGAGAGAAACTGCTTCCTTATTTGAGTCATGCTGCCTTCAGGGGCTTCGACTACACTCGCCTCCAGATCGCAAATAAGACTTGTTTTGTGTATTCTCAGGTTAAAAAAACGATGAAAACAAACTTGTAGTAGCTTTTGATATTATAAATATTAAGTAGCAAATGGCAAATGTTCAGCTGGTGTGTTGTTAATAATAGAAATAAATGTCAACTCATTATGTGTGTTATATTTCCATTCCTTTTCCAATTCAAGGTGATATACAGAAGCCTAGAACGTTTGCATTGTGTAAATATACAAAACACTTTTTTAGACATTCTCCATGAAACATTGATAATTGATCTTAATTCAAACTTTTCTGGATTTTCAATAGAACAATAATGAAGAACTGTTCTTTCGGATGTCGGAATATTTCAAATCGTACACGAATGCAGCACTACCCAACGTGCGCTCCATGGTTCGCTCCCGCCGGCTCGCGCAGGAAGGAAAAAACCGCCGATGTGGCTCCGCCCCCTGAGAAGGGGTATAAATATAGGCGGCTCCTCTTCTCCCTCAATACTGCCTTCTACAACCGATTCTTTAGTGTCGGAGAGGAGCAGGGAAAAAAACCTACAAAAATGGTGAGTAATAAAGAAAACAAGAGCGTAGTCTAGCTTGTATTATACTAATATCAACGTTTTAGTATAAAATCTTCGATTTACTTCAAATTAACGGGAATTTGATTGTTTTTCGTATAAAACGCGCGTATGCACGTACAGTGAGGTGGTTCTAGGCCAAACCGTTGGAACAGTTTGAAATTCAAATTCAAAATCTAACGGCTTTATTGAAATATTTGCTAAAAACTGCAGTTTATTAGGAATAAAAGCATAGATTATAAAACGGTTTGCGGAAAGCTGTGTTCCCGTCTTAGTGGTTTTGGAAGACATGAGGCTGCGCATTACTGTAAACCGGTGAGCTAGAAGACGCCATCACGACCTGTCCGTGAACGTTACACAAAGGTAGGGCTTTCCAGCAGGGAGGAGAGTCTCCCCTCCTCCATCTCTCCTCCCTGTTGCTCAGTTTGGGAGGGGCACTGGGCAGACGACAGAGTGAAGCAGGTACACGTGACTCAGCACAAAGTAACCACCTCCGAATAGAGATTATAACATGTCCCCGCCCAAAGCACCATCTAAAAGGGACTGGATTTTGAGGACACTATTGTCCATTGAATCGGCCATTTTGTAACTGTCCCACTTCGTCCCAACCTTTTTTAATCTACTCTTTTTCTTAATTTGTTCATATAAGTGCAATAAATAAAATGTAATGATGAACCATGCTGCGTTTTATTTGTCAAATTGACACATGGAAACTGTGTAAACTATTAAGTTACGCTGTAGTACTATTGTAAGGATATTCTGGGTTAGTGATTGCACTGTATAAACTGACATGGAATGTTTCAGTTCAAATTCTCAATATGAATTATTAGGTCATTTTCATACAGCAAAAATGTTATCTGAACAAAAGACTCTCTTTAATATAATAATAACCGTTTGTCTCCTCAACAGCGTGAGTGTATCTCTATGCATGTCGGCCAGGCCGGAGTCCAGATGGGCAATGCCTGCTGGGAGCTCTACTGCCTGGAGCACGGCATCCAGCCTGACGGTCAGATGCCGAGTGACAAGACC
>NW_011354575.1:0-2660 GCF_000735185.1 Notothenia coriiceps
ATAAAGTACCATAGCCGCATTCACACCGGAGTACTTTTCCCACTTTAGTTCCGATATAGTTCCGAAATGTCGCGTTCACACCAAAAAGAGCCGGAACTAAAATTAGTTAATGAGAACCTTTTTACCCCCTTCTCCGTCCCTGCTAGAGAGCAGGAACTCTCATGCGGCTCTCTTGTGAGAAAAGAGTCTATATTTCTGATTGGCTGGGCGGATTGCAAACCAACGCCCCGTAAAAACTCCAAAAAAAGTGTTGTGAAGCCACCATTTTATTATCCTCGCATTAGCATTATTAGCATTAGCCCAGCACAGAAAGAGAGAGCAGAGAGACTAATTTATGGCAACACAAAATAAAACATGGGAGCGGTGGAGATGAGGAGGTGTCGGCGTTCTGGCGATTTACTCGGAAGGATTCAGTAGAAGCTGCTGGGAGTCCCAGCAGCTTCTACTGAAGCCAGTCCCCAACTCCGGGGACTTCCGGCCGGGGATTTTGGGCGGCAGTGTACGCCGTGAAGTTGTTTGCGGCCTGCCAGTAAACCCAAAGCAGAAGAAGAATAAGTGACGTCAGCGGCTTCACCCCCAGGGACTTATTCCGGTGTGAACGCGATCTGAACTCTTTAGTTCTGATGAACTAAGTTCTCATGAACCTTTGTGGGAAAAGTACTGCGGTGTGAAAGCGCCTCATGTCTACAAAACAGTATCTATCATTTTGATCGCTGAAAACATGACCTTGAGCTTGTGTGAGTAATAATGTGTTTATTTTGTCTTCAAGCAGGTTCCAACCAAGAGTAGGAACGGAGTAAATGGACACACTGAAGTGTATCATCAATACAAGGACAACCAAACCCAAGTGTGTGTGTGTGTGTGTGTGTGTGTGTGTGTGTGTGTGTGTGTGTGTGTGTGTGTGTGTGTGTGTGTGTGTGTGTGTGTGTGTGTGTGTGTGTGACAACCTGAACGCATACTGCATTAACATTTGATTGTAATCCATATACAATGGCATGTCCGGCATTGGCTCAGTCAGTAGGGGCTTGGACTGGGAACCGAGGGTCGCAGGTTCAAGTCCCCGAACAGACTTAAAATATGGACCGCTCCCCGGTGCTGTACAATAGCTGCCCACTGCTCCTAGCACTAAGATGGGTTACATTCTGAGATCGCATTTCACTGTGTGTGCTGTGTGCATGTATGTGTGACCATTAAAGAGGGTTTCATCCTCCAATTCTTCTCATTTAGGCATACTGCTATTATGAGGATAGTGTTCAAAACAGGAAGGTCAGTTGTGTCAGTGCTTCCAGCTCTTTGTTTCCTGGCTGCTTCAGCAGATGCCACCTGTCAGACTTTGTGGGGGGCTGAAGGAACTCAAATAAATAATACTCAGGCTGAATCCAAATGTGCTCCTCTTGACTTGTGGACTAAGCTAGGCCGGTCATAGTCACTACAATAATAATAAAACATGTATCAAATAAAACCACACAACTTACAAAGTAAATTAAATAGACTCTCTAGCTATTTTACATTCAATGTCTTAAATTGTTGGTGAAAACCCTGATGATTAATGTATACATACAACAGCCAATATGGATGGCAGCAAAAATGATTGAGCTTTCGTTCATATATTGTACGATAAATCCGCAATGTAAAAATGATCGAGGTCATGTTCCTTTATTAACTTTTAAGTATTTTCACAGACATATACTGAACCTTTGTGGCACATCATTAACACATAGAGTATCATAGCATCCATGTTACCTTGATAAATATAATATATTTTTATTAAAAATGGCAAAGCCGGCAAAGTGCAGCTGTGGGGACGTGAGAACATTTGGGTTCAGCCTCAGGGTTTCTGGAACCTCTTTGGAAATATAGTTGGGTCGGGTTTATGCAATTGCTCTGTCCACTTCAGTTTTGTCTTTCTGTCACCTGATGCATTGGTCTATATGGCAGACCCTGTTCATCCACTACACCTAAAGAGTCAACAGGCTGATTAATGATTGCATTTGAATTGTTTTGACAAAGGTGTGTTGGTGTGTAACTGGTGACTTATTTGGATAAAATCCTCACTATAACTCCTCAAACCCATTATGCCTCTGTTCCTCTCTTTGATTTACTACCACTAATGTGTCAGAGGTCACCGTTCAAATGATCCTGTTCCTGCAGGCTCTTTCTGCCTAAAAAATCACTGAAAAATATAAAACCAGGGTACTGTCGACGATTGGGTGTTGACTTCATTGTCCATGTGAGGGGTGTTTCCCCTGCGGCCCTGATGCTTCTGCTCCTCTCCTGCAGAGTTACGACACAGAGCTGTTGTTGCCCAGCGACAGTGTGTGTGTCCCCGCGCAGACCGTCGTGGTGGTGAAGAGGGAATCCGAAGCGTCCGCCATCAGCTTCATGGGTGCTCTACGTATACCAGTCAGTGACACACACACACACACACACACACACACACACACACACACACACACACACACACACACACACACACACACACACACACACACACACACACACACACACACACACACACACACACACACACACACACACACACACACACACACACACTCCACGTCGGGTTCCTCGTCCCTCCTGTGTGAGGAGGCGGAGGCTCCGGCAGAAGCCCGGTCCGGTTTATCCTCATTGGGGCGCTCACTTTCGGCCACTCTCTC
>NW_011354576.1:0-1768 GCF_000735185.1 Notothenia coriiceps
CGCCTGCTTGTAAGGAGAGGTATTGCCACTCACGCATGCGCAGTGCGTAGTCTTTGCGGTGTGTTCCAGTGCGACACATGGCGACACAACAGACGGTCCGTCGGGACGTGTTCTTTGGGGTCCGGTGTTAGTGCATGTAAATGGGCTGCAAAGGATCAAATCCCTGTGTTTCCTCCAGAGGGAGTTTCTCTTTTCGGTTTATACATATAAAGCGGCAACTTGGAATTATTTGAATGATCAATTAAGCTGTATTTTACCAATATTTGGTTTAATGTTTATTCTGTCAGAAATGTATGTATGTACATTACATGCACATGTTGTTGTATGTATGTATATATCCTGACAGTTATTTACTCTATTTATTTTTATTCATCTCCTATTTTCAGTCTTTTATTATTATTATCATTATTATTTTGTCCTTGATTTTATTTGTATTTATTATTTATTTTAGATGTTATTGATCTGTGTGAATCTTTGCTGTACTGTTTTTTTCACGCTTACCCTGTTGCTGCTTTGTACAACTGAATGTCCCCTCGGGGATTGATCAAGGTTCATCTTATGTCAGAAAACAGCATGGGAATGCCATGTACAGGTGACCCTTCAAAGATCAAAGACTTGATGAAACTGCCGACCTTACGCAAGAATCTATTTTACAAAGGGATCGGGACTCTCCTTGCAGCTCATGCAACAAACTAATGAAATAAAAGGTGTTTGGGCGGAGAGACGCTGCAGCTCTCTGGAAACTGCAGAGCTCATCTTTATCCCAAATAATATATACATTACTATAAACTCAAGATGTAAACAAACCAAAAGTCGCAATGACCGGATCTAGTTCGATAATTAGATTAGTGTGATGAGTACAGCTGCAATAACTAAAAGGCACCCAAGGTTCATATTTAATACGAATGCAATTATTACATTTATAACTAAACTATTTTATTGCAACATTTGCATTTATTCTTTTGCAAAAACAACATTTATTTTCGTGCAACAATAAAATGTATTCTGATGCAATAACTACATTCATACTACCTCAAAAATGAAATAGGCTGTGGTGTGATAAATACTAGGGATGCACCGAATATTCGGCCGCCGAAAATTATCGGCCGAAAATGGTTAAAAAGGCCCTTTCGGCTTTCGGCCGAAAGGGTTCTAGCACCGAAAAAATATCACCGAATGTCAGAGAACATGGTTACGTTGGTAAGCTAACGTGTTTTTGTGATGACGTAATCAAAACGCGGCGACAAGCACGGCGCGCGACCATGCTCGCGGCTGGCTCACAGCCAACATGTCTGCCGCTTGGAGATATTTCAAAATATCAGAGAAAGAGGCGCGGATTGCGATTTGTAAAACGTGTTCAGCTGACATTTCTCGAGGGGGTGTAACTGCAAAGACTTTCACCACTTCGGGATTACTCCACCACTTGAAATCAAAACACCCGGACAAATATGCGGAGTAAGATCAAATCACAAGCACTGACAGCGAGAGACTGTTCAGCGCTGCCTCTCATGTGCTTGATGAGAAGAGGAACAGACTTATGGCTGATAAAGCAGATAAGCTAATGTTCATTAAAAAGAACCTCCCACTTTTCCTTAATAAGTAGACAAGGCTGGCTTATCATAAGCTTATCTAGTTCTACATGTCTACTCTATACCCACTTTCCTGAACAATTTTCATTGTGAGTTATAATTCACCATCTCAGGTTATCATTAGTGGGAAATGACAGCAGCACAGTGTTCAATATATTGTACTTTCGGTATCGAAAATG
>NW_011354577.1:0-1703 GCF_000735185.1 Notothenia coriiceps
CCAAACAGATCATGCATTTTAGCCATTCCTCATTTCGCTCAATTTAACACTGTCTTTGCATGGGCTGATTCTGTGAGAACAGCACCATCTACAGGCCTGGCATATGTACTACAGCGTCTCCAGCGCTTTCCAACGGCAATGTCCGTGGCTGTCTCCTCCTGATTGGTGGAGTTGGCCCAATAGCCGTAGCGCCACTTCTGTGACGTCATAGAAGTGTTCAAATCTGGATCAGTCTGTATCAGATCCGTTGCAGCCCCTTTTTAAGAGATTTGGGTATGGAGGAAAATAGAGAGGGTTGTGTTTTCTGACACTTGGTGAGTTCCCTGGAACACCGGGGACACATATTCATGTAGCAAAGACGTACAAAAGTGCATTTTGCATGATAGGTCACCTTTAAAGCTACAAGTGTAATACAGCTGCTGATGGAGCGCTGGTTGCAAGATGGCCAGCATCTGCAGCATGGTGGTGTTTCTAAGGAAGGAATACATGAAATAAAGAAAGAAAGTAAATACCCTTTAGTTTGACCTTTGTAGACAGTAACTGTGAAATCAGAGCCATGGCATTTCAACTAAGCCAAATTATATTTAGAAATGAAATGACTAATTGCAATAGAGAGCTCCAATTCCCACCTCTCATTATTCATTTCAGCCAAATCATTACTCCGAGTAAAGAATTGATTGAAATGCATCAAGGAGCGTTTTTTTTTGTGAGTCTTAGAAACATCCTCACCAATGCATTCTGTTTAGCACTCCCTCAGTGGCTCTGTTTTATAACTTTGGAGGAAAATAAATGCGAAGAGTTTTGTATTCAGGTGTGATTTTCCATCGGCCTTGTGCTATGGTGAAAGGGCTATATTTAAACCAAGCAAAAATTGCTACTTTTCATTTTTTTTCTGTTTACAGTGTTGTATCCCATGGGCAATTGTTCAGGAGAGCTTTTAGTTGCAGCCCCATAATGCCTCTGAAAGCATAGCGGGACAAAAAGCTTTCCCGCAGAAAAGGCTTTTGTTTTTCTGATTTAAAATTGAATTTTTTAAGGGGGAAAATGTGCTGACTACTTGCACAACACAATTTGAGGCATTAGCAAAGACATGAAAACAGTACTGGCATAACAAATAGCTTGTTTTTAAATGTGTGTCATTGAATTTTACAAAGCATCTCCTCAGTAAAACACAGTACTTTTGTAATTTGCTCAATTAGTCTTTTTCATTTCAGATTTTAAAGGAGTAAAACCTCCTTGTCAAACTGGATAGTGATTTAAAATCCAGCTTTTTCTGTGGATCAGACAAGGCCACCGCCGGCAGGTGTTGGTCTGTCTGACAGCGATGATGAGGCGCAGGTTCTCTTCACGTGTCTCAGAGGTGTCAGTCATGTAAGAGAAGAACTGCTATCTGTCTGAGTGAGAACCGTTCCAAGCCTGGAAGCTTTGGGCTCTGCGAGGTCTACAGACAGCTGATCTGCACCTGAGACAACTCCAACAGATGTTACCGAACTAGACAAAAGACACGAGTTCTACTTAGAGAGATAAAATGTCCTCTTAATTACCTATAGCTCAGGTCAGAAGAATTTCATTGCCATTTCTACACTGTAGCTTTGTGCATATGACAATAACACATTTGAATCTATACATTGAAAATACTTGATTTGGATCAGTAAAATTAAATGTTTATCAATCGGACAAATATTTGAAATACAGTCCCAGCA
>NW_011354578.1:0-5216 GCF_000735185.1 Notothenia coriiceps
TGTCCCGATCACCTTTTTTAGCTCCCGATCCGATTCCGATCATTTGATTTTGACAATTTGCCGATACCGATTTTTCCCGATCCGATCTTTATGCAATGCATTAAGAGGAAAAAAAGCATTCAAGTTGTCCCTTAAGGTTATGTTTTTATTTAAATTGGATATTCTATCCAACATGGATATAGCTTCTTTCTTTCACAGCAGCATTGGATCAGTTCAGTTGTGCAGCATTGGATCAAAACAAAATAAAGCTTATCAGTACTTGTTAGCTTACTGCTACAATTAGACACTGCGCCCACTCTTGTTGCCAGATTTGAGAGAAATAAGCAACCAGGTCTATGAAAACAAGCCCCAAAGAAGCAACACATACATGATGTTGTGTCATTTGAAACCAAAACTAAGGCCTCAGGATGACTTTAAGACTTGAACATGGTCATTTTTGTTTTGTAACATTGAATACACATTTTAAAAAAAGTATTTATTAAAAAAAAAAAAAATCCCGATCCCCGATTTTTTCCTCCCGATTCCGATCTTTTGAAAATCACGTGATCGGCTCCGATCCCCGATCACGTGATCGGATCATCTCTAATAATTAAAGTGAAACATTTCAAAGAATGCACGATGGAAGCTGACTAATGAGGGTTGTTGGTCTAACATGTTGGGAAAAGTCGTTTTTCTGACACCATCTCTGCAGAGGTCTGTCCCTTCAGCTGAGAGGGAAAACGTGACTCAACTGAACCCAGATCAGACTCTGAGGTCACCAGTAGTGTAGCGAGAGGTCAAAGTGCAGCAGCTGTCTTCTGTCATGAAGTACGTCTGTGGTTATGCAACAAAGAGAGAGAGGAGGGCTGACAGTGCATGCATGTACAATGGCTTTAAGTAAATATACTTCACCTCGTGTCACAGTGCCGACGATAAATGCAAACAATGTATTGAAATGTGTTTTTTTAAAGGCTTTCAGCTGTTTCCAATATGTTGAACCCTGAGCTCACTGATGAACAGTAATTGATACTGGGTCCAGCTGAGTTTCTGTCCTCATTTATCGAATGGTTATACAGCCTTGCAAATGAATGACACAGCAAAAATCATGCTGCAGGACATTGTGAATTCAAAAACAAGATTGTGGCGTCGGAACAGACAAAAAACTGATTAGAAACAACAATGAGAAAAGCCATGCTAATGCTAAAGTCGGAAGATCACCAAAGTTAGTACAATTCATCTTGAGGGAAATGTGAGGTTTCCAAACATGTGTCTTGAAAACTGAAAAGTTAACCTGCTTATGGTGCTAATTGTAAAGTCTGGGAATCACCAAAGTTATCAGTACACATCCAAAGGGAACCGTTAATATCTGTACCACATGTTGTTCCAATCCAATTTGACGATGTTGAAATATCTCACGCTTTCTGGTGGCGGAAGACAAAAGTTAGGAGATCATAAAATCCTCCTCTGTGAACCATCAATGTCTACCAAATATCATGTCAATCCATCCGAAAGTTGCCATGGCATTTACCTTAAATAGTCAAAATACTATGTTATTAATGTGTGTTTGCCATCAATCTGCTCTGACCCTTTGCTGGGACAATGGAAGTTTCCCCGGTGTGGGAAGAGTAAAGGATGTCTGATTAGTGGCACTAGAGGAAAGGTTAGGGGACAACAAAAGTTAGCAGAATTCATCCTCTGGCGATCCCAATCCTAACACATCTAAAGGTTGTTAAGATATATTAGATTGGAACATAGTTGAGGACCCATTCCCATGATGCCACGTAGAAACCTGAGGGAGTTTCATTCATGGATCTCAACTCTTGCGGTCTATACCCAGAAGAATGTGGAATCTCATCTACATAATATTCCATGTTTTCAGTGCACAGTGAGAGGACTGTTTGTTCAGGCTCTACTCTGTGGGACCCCAGGTACCCTCACCCCTGCTGCTTTTAACTAGAACATGCACACACAAACACACACACACACACACACAACACATTGGGAGTCCTGTCAAAATCCCTGCTGCTAGTCCACTGATCCAAAGGAAACCACTTGTCCAAAGTTTGCCACACAGAAACCCCCATAGCTCATTCTTTAATAAAAGTCTTGAGAAAGAAAATCCTTCTTCTACTTTAGTGGGTTTACTGTAAACTCAAGTTATCTTGTCACGTAACAGTAATACCAGGATGCTATCTGCATGCTTACATAAGAAGATATGGGTGCAACTTTGTCAAACCGGAACACGTCATTGACCAAAAGCAAACTCTCATTAAAGTAAGAACTATTGATCCAAACTACTCAAGAAGCTAACGTAGCTATTAGCTATGTTAAGTAAGTAGGTAAGTAAAACTTTATTTATATAGCACCTTCTCAACACGGATGTACAAAGTGCTTTACAGTGAAGTACACAGGACACAATTCAAAGTACAATTATAAAATGTAGAATAAAAGGCATAAAACAGCAGCAGGTAACACATAGGATAAAACACCAATAAAAGACAGCTACTAACTCACCTCCCCCGACGACCCAAAGGCCTGTCGGAAAAGGTGGGTCTTTAACTGCCCCTTAAAAATCTCTACTGAGAGAGAGATGCTCTTAGTTTCTGGGGGAGTTTGTTCCAGAGCCTTGGGGCCACCGCCTCAAAGGCAGGTCCCCATTAGTCTTTAGCCTGGTTCGGGGCACCCTTAGGAGGCCTTGTTCAGAGGACCTCAGGGCCCGGTTTGTGATGTGAGGGTGGATCAGGTCATTGATGTAGGCTGGGGCTTGGCCATGGACAGCTCTATATGTGAAGACCAATACTTTGAATTGAGTTCTGAGATGGACAGGGAGCCAGTGCAGGACAGAAAGGATCGGAGTGATGTGGCATGTTTTTTTGGACCGAGCGAGTAATCTGGCTGCAGCATGTTGGACCTGTTGTGACCGGTTTATCGATGTTTTGTTGAGGCAGGAGAACAGAGCATTACAGTAATCAAGCCGGGATGAAATAAAGGCATGGACAGCCATCTCCGTTGCACTCTCTACCCTTATTTGACTTATTTAAATTGATCGACAAATGAGGCATAGCTTTACGCTCCAACAAGGAGAAATACATGTTTTGAATTCACCTTTACTTCACTATTCACTTATTTTCCGGTTAGCAACTAAGCTAACAAGCTTGCTAACAGTCATGTAGCCTGGAGAACTTTTAGCCCTTTTCACCACGTTTTTAAGGAGACTTGAAAATTCAAACTTGTCACGAAAAAACTTCTATTCAGGCAATAAATCATAGGAGAAGTTGGATCATTTTCTCATAGACGTCTATTCAATCTGACGTCAATGGAGTCGCCCCCTGCTGGCCATTAGGAATAATGCAGGTTTATGTCACTTTTTCATGGGGAGCGCTTGATTGAAAGCATTCATTTTACTTATTTTTTTTGTTGATATTAAGATAATAGAAAACTGACGGACAGATATTGGATCCATGGCCTCATGGGTAATTGCATTATTGCCACGTTTTCTTTCATATTACAGCTCAACTTACGACAACTTTGCCACCAGGAGCAGAGAGGCTGTATCTGTTCAGCCTTGGTATGTTCCCCCGCCTTAATGTGATGAATAACTTCTGGCTTTGAAACAACCTCCTGTGTCACTTCAATTGCTTTCTCAATGTATTATACGTGTTCCCCTACGGCACCAATGTCTGTAACTGTGTCTGTAACTACGCTGCCTTGTGACCCCAGGGAGGGAGGGGGATTTCTTTTCAATTACAATTCAACTAGAGAAGAGAGAGACATGAGAGTGAGGGAATTCAGGGTGTGTGTGTGTGTGTGTGTGTGTGTGTGTGTGTGTGTGTGTGTGTGTGTGTGTGTGTGTGTGTGTGTGTGTGTGTGTGTGTGTGTGTGTGTGTGTGTGTGTGTGTGTGTGTGTGTGTGTGTGTGTGTGTGTGTGTGTGTGTCTGTGTCTGTGTCTGTGTCTGTGTCTGTGTCTGTGTGTGTGTGTGTGTGTGTGTGTGTATGTGTAATTTAAGGTTAATGGTGCCCATCTATCTTAAAGCAAGTGGGTGTCACTGTCTAAGGTGCACACACACCTCACTGACTGATTTAATCAATCTCCTTTCATTCAGCCAGACATTCACACAGGAACACGGCTACCGACAATGATTGTTGCTGATACAGTGTGTGTGTGTGTGTGTGTGTGTGTGTGTCCTATACGCGTGGAGTAGAATTTAAATAGGCGCACACACACACACTGTATCAGCAACAATCATTGTCGGTAGCCGTGTTCCTGNTATGGATTTTTTGTCAAAGCACTTAAGATATTCATTGCTGTCGGGATGTTAAGAGCATTCCATGGAATATAACAAAAAGTATCTCGAGCCGGTTTCTCAAACTTACCTACCCCACCTTTAATATCGATCTAACTAAGAGTAAAGCTGCTAAAGTCTGAAAAATCACCCTTAAAAAAGCCCCCTAACAAAAATGACAAACCTTTTAGTGGTGGCTCAAAGATATTATTGAACAATTTGAGGTGGTTAAAGATGATGTTTTACTGTTATTGAACACAAACACAGCTGAGAAATGATGGTCAATAAAACTAAAATGCAGCCTATTTACATGCAAGGCATTTTATCAGCTTGTTTTCGTGCTTTTGCGTCTCAAAGGACTTGCTTACTAAGCCTGTTTCCAAAGATTTCCTTTACAAAATAGTTTCACAGCTTGCCTACACGATATATGAATCAAGTAATCTTACTATATGTAATAAATAGAGTTCAATTTCACCAAATTGTTGTTGACTTTATGAGAAATCTATCTCACACACACAGTCCAATCACACTGAAATTGGCAAAGTGATTTGGAGAAAAAATACTTACTCAATTTACAAGAGTGGATTAAGATAGAAGTAAACAATGTAATCATCAGACACACACACACACACACACACACACACACACACACACACACACACACACACACACACACACACACACACACACACACACACACACACACACACAGGTTAATTCATTACATATTCTGTGACTGCCCACAATGAATCATTTTCATATTTTGCTTGGTACAATATTATGTTTGCATACGTGGCTATGCCTTAAAACAAGCCTGTGATCGCCTATTTAAATTTTACTCCACGCGTATAGGACACACACACACACACACACACACAGACACACACACACACACACACACACACTGTATCAGCAACAATCATTGTCGGTAGCCGTGTTCCTGTGTGAATGTCT
>NW_011354578.1:12322-18459 GCF_000735185.1 Notothenia coriiceps
CAGTGCTAACCCAAAGACCTCATGACATTTCCTCTTCATCCCATCTCCTCATCAAATCCAGACCTTCAGCATCATCACCAGTGTCTAGACCCCGAGGGGTTCCCTATATGCTCACGGCTAGGGCTGCACGATTTTGGGAAAAAATCTAATTGTGATTTTTCTGACAAATATTGCGATTGCGATCGTTGTTTTGAAGCGACCCAACGGAAGTTTATTGTAAAATGCGGCCATATCTCCGGCTAGGAAGGTCGTATCAACGTGCTCCCGTCTCTAGCACCCCCGCAGCCCGAGCTACGAGTGAAAGAACTAAACTTACATGAAACTTCCGTTGGGTTGCTTTAAAGTCAAGCTTCAGTTTAAGATTCACCCTGTAATAGAAACATGTGATGGAGCATTACTAACCTGACTCTGATGGTTTCACCAAACCATCTAGGAGAGCTCCATTGGAAGCCATTTGGAAAGGGCAGGCACTTTCAAAAACACTTGGCAGGTGATTGGATCAATCTGTCTATCACCTGCTATCATGGGCCACTTCTGATTGGTTAACAATGGCTGGTACATGTGGAGCACAGCACTTCTGATTGGTGTGGATGACTGACACACAAGGGAAAAATCGTGATTTCGATTTAAAAATCGATTAATCGTTCAGCCCTACTCACGGCTGCATTTCCCCCTTTAGATATACGATTTCAGGATCGGGGTTTAATCGCCAAAGACTTAACATCGAACATATGGCATGGGTCAATACATGTTGAATGTTGAATGCTTGTTATTCTGTGAAGCCCACTCGGACAAACGTGTTTATAAATAAACTTTGATTTGATTACAATAGATCCCCTAAAAATGGTTTTAAAAAGAAATGTTAATATATTATATGTATATATATAATTTTAAAAAGCACCTTTAATGCAGCCCAAAGTGCTTATCAGAACAAGCAGAAAAATGATATTAAAATAAATAAAAACATAAACAATGATACCAGTAAAATGTGTCCAAAATGAAAGAGATATGTCTTTAAATTACTCCTAAATCATATCGCTATTGCAATGGCGATCGATAATATCATTATTAGTTATTTCGTCCAAATCTCATTTTATTTATTTGTATACGTTGTTGATCCATCCCTTGTTTAAGACTGCAAGTGTTAAATCATTGTGGCTTGTTGGGGTCTCACAGGTGTGTTTCTTTGACTTTGGTGCCTCCACACCTGTCCATCTGTTCATCCATTGACCTGTGGAGCTTCATTGTCTCTGAGTGTTTGCCTCCAACAGGATGGGTGATCAATCTGAGAGCAAACAGTCCAACAAACACAATCCTCCTCAGGTAGAGTCAACACTATGTTCTGACTCGTGGAGTGTGTGCCAGACTCAGTTATTACACAGTCCCTCATCTAAAAAGGCTTTTGAGCACATGTTTGTGTTTCGTCCTCCAGATGCCTCAACACTTACCGAGGGAATCCATCACGGCTTTTGTCCAGAGGACAGATGGAGGTGGGTTTTTCATTTTGGCAAAGAGAAAACAAGAGAATCAAGGGTTGATCTTTTGTTTCAGAGAGAGAGAGAGAAAGCCCTTTTGATGCTTATCTGCAACAAAAAGCCGGCCTATTCACAACTTCGCTCGGAACAAATGTTATGCAAGCTGCCTTTTCTCCACTCTCTGAAAGCAAGGTCAAGGAGCTGTTGATCTGTCTTGCAAAAATGTAAAAAAAACAGAATAGAGTAAAAAGGGAAATTTCCACTACAACTACAAGCAATCAGACTTCAAACGAATGTGTTCACGGACACATTCGTTTAATTACCACACTTAGAGCAATAACTAAGGGGTATACATGACCCTGTGTGACAGCAAGACCAAGGGCCATGTCGTGCAAACACAGAGGGAAATATGCACTTTCATATTGTAGTGGCTAACTAAAGTAATAGAATAGAATTAGGATGTGTATTTTGTAAATATTTCTAGTCTTTAGTCTTCATTTCTCTAATGTGCAATGCCTTGTCTTTTTTTGCTGCTGCAACGCAAACATTTCCCAGATTGGAATCAACAAAGTACTTCTTATCTGTTTTTTTATCTGAATCAGACGGTTATTCCTGCAGACGCCCTCAACAGAAACTAAATTAAGCCTGATGTGGAGGCGTGTGTGGCGCAGTGTGGAGGTGTGTGGCGCAGTGGGTTGTGCGTTGGAGTTCGGGTTCAAACCCCACTGCAGTCAGCATGTCGTTGTGTCCTTGAGACACTTCACTGACTGCCTTTTCTGTTTTGTTTTGTTTTTCCTTTGTGTTTGCCTGTCCTTGTTTGTCTACCCTCCCTCACAATGTAAAGCCTCTTTGGGTTCAAGAAAAGCTCTATAGAAATACAATTTATTAAAATAAACAGCAAGAAAATAAATATATGATTACTAAATAACAAACCCAATATATAGCTCCAACACATATAATAACGTTTCTATGATTCCCTGTCTGGCACTTTCACTTCCCTCTTCAACAAGCCAACAGATATTAGGATTTGCACGTTCCTCATTATAACCCAGAACCTGGTGACAGGAAATACAAGCCTGACCATAACTTAGTTTCTATCTGTAGAAAGTTTTAGAGAACTGTTCCGACATGTAAACTGTTTCTGACAGCAACAGTTCTTTGACATCGTCACTGAAACCCTAAAATGATCTAGACATTCCTCGCGGGAGCTGTATGCGAGTACACAAATCTCTGAATCAATCGGACCAGACGTCACACGGACTTTACTCTAAAAGCTCCCGAGTAAAGTCACTCATTGTCCTGAGTATTCGCTATGAGTTGATGACGTTTTCTTTTCGTAGTTGGAGAGAAAATGGAGAACATCCGAGAGCAAAGAAGTGAGGTCACAGATTAAAAATGTCTAACTGAAGAATCAACGATTAGGGGATTTCAGGGAAGATGCTAAAGTCATCGGATGAATTCAAGGAACAGCAGAAGACTAATTTGTTTATGTCCAAATGTAATAGTCCAAGTCATACATAAGAATTTGTATTTCAATGTTGAACACACTAGTCCTGTAACAAAATAATTTAACAAATTGGGATTAATAAAGATTATATATCTATCCATCCATCTACCCATCCATCCATCTATCTACCCATCCATCTATCTATCTATCCATCCATCCATCCATCTATCCATCCATCCATCCATCTATCCATCCATCCATCCATCTATCTATCCATCCATCCATCTATCTATCTATCCATCCATCTACCATCCATCCATCTATCTATCCATCCATCTATCCATCCATCCATCCATCTATCTATCCATCCATCCATCTATCTACCCATCCATCCATCCATCTATCCATCTATCCATCCATCTATCCATCTATCCATCTACCCATCCATCTACCCATCTACCCATCCATCCATCCATCCATCTATCTATCTATCCATCCATCCATCTATCTATCTATCCATCCATCTATCCATCTATCCATCCATCTATCCATCTACCCATCTACCCATCCATCCATCCATCTATCTATCTATCCATCCATCTATCTATACATCCATCCACCTATCCATCTATCTACCCATCCATCCATCCACCCACCCATCCATCCATCCATCTATCCACCCATCCATCCATCCATCTATCTATCTATCCATCCATCTATCCATCCATCCATCCATCCATCCATCCATCCATCCATCCATCTATCTATCCATCCATCCATCCATCTATCCATCCATCCATCCATCTATCTATCCATCCATCCATCTATCTATCCATCTACCCATCTACCCATCCATCTACCCATCTACCCATCCATCTATCCATCTACCCATCCATCTATCCATCCATCCATCCATCTATCCATCTATCCATCCATCCACTAACCAGAGACCAGAAATTTGTAGAAAAACTGTCTGACAACAACCATATAGTTTGTATTTTCTCTAATTAATTTCATCTTGAGGTTTCTCATTTCTGTTTGTTAGCTTGTTGAAAGCTTATATGGCATGTTTTTAGTAAAGTCCCTCTAAGTATTAGTGCGCTGAATGTGTGAAGGGGAAACTCGAGATAATGGGCGGACCTCTTCTCTGGACATTGTCTAGATTTCAAATGAGAAAACCTCTTGTGACCCTAATCAGAGCTGCTTCACACTAAACACATAACCAAAGCTTGATGATAGGCCTTCAGACAGATCGTGACACCTCGTATTTACAAAGCCAAACATCTCCTGGATACAAAAAACCAAACCTCTCGAGACATTTGGATTTGTTTCCGACTCGTAATGTTTTTCCCGTCCACTCGGCTCTTAATTACAGCCTATATCTTGGCCCACACACATCTTATTTACACAAGAGTGTTATCGTTGTGAAATGCTAATCAGGTCAGCACGGTTCATACTGTAAGCTAGCATGATGTGTAAACAACACAAATGAGACACAAAAGCCTTAACGACAACTCACAAAGTCGTATTGGTGGACATTTGCTTCACAAATAGAATAATAAAGTGACATAAATAAGGTAAAAATATATACTGGTTCCAGCTTCTCGAATCTGCTAGTTTGCTCTATTCAAATATATAATGATAAGGTTAACATTTCCTTGGATTTGAGATTGTTGGTCAGTAAAAACGAAGCGTCAACGTGTGACTTTTCAATATTTTAAGGATTAATCAAGAGAATAATCTGCAAATGTTTCCATACTGACGGTACATCCCCAAAACAAATGCAGGCCTACGATTCTTAAAATATAACGTGATTGCCTCATCATCATCTCCACGCCTGCAAATGTACAACCCCTCTTAAACTTTCTAGCAGCAGTTTGTAACTCAGGCTTCCTGTTAGCGCCTGTTTGTTGTGATTATCCGGTTAATAATTACAAAGAGGATGCAACAAAAGGCTGTTGACACTGTTAAACACAAGGCGAGTGACATAACTGCACCTCTCTGGAAACCTCTGTGTAATAAATACCATTCGGAGGTTAAGTCTTCTCCCCAGGTTGAAGATTTAAACTTGGACGAAGCAGCAATAAACACTATAAAAGACTTTATAGCTGCTCTTATTGGTGTTAATGCGTTACTTAAAGTACATTGTGTTCTCAGTTTGGCATTAACATCGGACCATTGCATTTTAGATTTTGATTGCGTAGGAAAACTACTGCCACACGCTATAAAATGTCATAAATATTAGCCGCTCACTGTCGTCATTAAACGTCACCTTTGATCGGTCGATTTAGTATTTAATGAGACAATGTTACGGCAGAACAGTGAATATGCTAACCTTAAGGAACCCTGAAACGGATGTATATATTTGCTATTGGCACCAATTCAGCAGTATTTGGTTTACGTTAGAGCTGCACGATATTGAAAAAACTGACATTGCGATATGTTTTTCCCCTGCGATATATATTGCGTTTTCTTTAACTATATTTAACCGGATGAAGGATTTTAGTCACGGACGTCTGGATCTTAACTGGTTGACTCGTCATACCTTCAGTCATGATCTAACATGTCATGATAATGCATGTTGCTTACCCTCAAATAAGGGGGTTCATCTGTGAATGAAGAAGAGAAGAACCTTTTTGTATCCAAAATAGTTCCAGATGGCAGATGTTGCTTTTCTTTTTGGAAGTAAATCTTCATTCTCGCCGGTATTGCCCTCCTATGCCTCGCTAATTTTTTAACGGTGTGTTGATGGTCTGCAAACTAGCGGGGCGGGGCCTGCTGTGATCTGATCAAGAATGATTGTGATTGGTGGTTTGCTGTGCATGCACGTCACTCACTCAAGTACCCCTGACATGAGAGCCGCGCAAGTTTTCCTTTTGTAGCAAGCAGCAAAATAATTGTAACATGACGTGTTTGAGTTAATTTACCTACTTAATATCGCACGTCCTATACATTTTGTTTTAATAAAATCGCACGTCCCTGCGATGTGAATACCGCGCATGCGCATATCGCGATTATCGCCATGGCACAATATATCGTTCAGCCCTAGTTGTGATGATTTGTTAGCGTTATGGCAAAGTCACTATTTTGCTCCGTTCCTTCTAATTTCTCTGAGTAATTGCTGGTTTTGTAAGGTCACATTTAAGTCTTGTTTATATTCCATGGATTCCTTTCTTTTCTAGGCGGCATCCATCCATCTATCCATCTACACATCT
>NW_011354578.1:18492-21889 GCF_000735185.1 Notothenia coriiceps
AGTCATGATCTAACATGTCATGATAATGCATGTTGCTTACCCTTAAATAAGGGGGTTCATCTGTGAATGAAGAAGAGAAGAACCTTTTTGTATCCAAAATAGTTCCAGATGGCAGATGTTGCTTTTCTTTGTGCAAGTAAATCTTCATTCTCGCCGGTATTGTCCTCCTGTGCCTCGAACATTTTTTTACCGGTGTTTTGATGGTCTGCAAACTAGCGGGGCGGGGCCTGCTGTGATCTGATCAAGAATTATTGTGATTGGTGGTTTACTGTGCATGCAGAGCCTGCATGTCACTCACTCAAGTACCCCTGACATGAGAGCCGCGCAAGTTTTCCTTTTGTAGCAAGCAGCAAAATAATTGTAACATGACGTGTTTGAGTTAATGTACCTACTTAATATCGCACGTGCTAAAAAAAATTTTTTTAAAAAAATAAAATTTGAAAAAATTAATAAAATTGCATGTCCCTGCGATGTGAATATCGCGCACGCGCATGCGCATATCGCGGTTATCGCCATGACATGGTATATTGTTCAGCCCTAGTTTACGTACTTAAGACTAAGTCGCAGTGACCTTCTAGCAGTAAATCCTTTACGGCCTGAATGGGAGCGTTTAACTCATGCTAAACCTAATACAACTGCAGGTTTAAAAAACACTCACTGATTAGTTTATGTTTGACCTTCATTATGAACCATTTAACTTCTCCGGTCTGCTTGTTTTAAGTCTACTTTCTGTCACCAGAGTTAAAACTAAACAAGGAGAAGCAGCTTTTAGTTTTCATGCTCCGAATATCTCCCAAAAACTGCAGGTTCGTAACTCTCACTACTTTTAAATCCAGACTTAAGAAGACTTTCATTTGCTGCTGCTTTTCATATCAAATAAGATTATGTTACGTTTGTTCTTGTATATATTATAC
Source organism: Notothenia coriiceps (assembly GCF_000735185.1). Lineage (NCBI taxonomy): Eukaryota > Metazoa > Chordata > Actinopteri > Perciformes > Nototheniidae > Notothenia > Notothenia coriiceps. Next base: position 19,407 of record NW_011354578.1, read on the forward strand.
ATACGTCTTAATCCATTTGATTGTCTTGTTTATTGTATTTTATGTCCTTTTCAAAAGCGTTTCTTTTGCAGTTTGTCTTGATGCGTTATAGGTTTTAAGTAAAGCACTTTGAAGTGTCTTGTTGCAGAAATGTGCTATAATACAAATAAACCTACCTGCTTTAATATGTCACTTGCATTCATTGTTAAAGGCAAGTCATATCATAAAGCTATAACGGTTGCTGGTTGTCTGGCTCTTGAAGTGACTGCTTTCGATGCCAACAAATGATTACAAATTGCTGCCACTCTTTTAAAAAACACATTTTCAAAGTGCATTTCATTTAAATAATCGTGGAGCAACACAACATTTGTGTTTATAGGTAAGCAAATAAATGCAGTTTTGCACAAATCCTCAAATAGAGTAGATCAGATCCAACGCCGACAAGCACAAATCTGACTTACATTTCTAACAGGAATCAACAAACAGATGCTGATGTGATGTTCACAGTTAAGATTCCACCGTAAGGAGTTGTATTTTGAGTGATATTTACGGTTTGGTTTTGGCGGGAAATAGACGCGGTCTGCGCCATTTTCTTTGTTTACATGTCAACACTTTCTGACTTTTCTTTCTTTTCTTTTGTAAAGAACAAAGAAAAAACTCACCTCTTCAATCTGGCTTTTAATGTGTGATTGTTTTTGTATTATTTGACTTTAACTATATATTTATTTGTTGTTCCTTTCTTTACTTTTCTCTTCACTATATCTGTAAAGCGTCTTTGAGCACCTGTAAAAGCGCTAACAAATTAAATCTATTATTATTATTATTAGTAAAGATGTGCAACGCGGATGTAAAGGAAATGTTGTGTTTGTTCTCAGGTATGTTTGTGTGATTACTTAAAAATAAGATTTTCTTGGTCATTTCATAATTTCTCAAATTGTATAAATAAATACTAGAGACACTGAAGTGAGTACTGCTGGGGAATAAATTCCAGAAAACACACTCAGATGCTTCGCTGTCGTTTCCTGACCCGTTACACAAGCACAAATCTGACTCTCAGTTTAGCAGGACTCAACAAATCAGTGATGTTCACAAACAATATGTTTATGGTGCTTCTCCTCTGCTAGCACTCCTCACTTCTTGCCATGCCAACATCTCTGCAAAGCATTTGTGTTTATAGGTGGGCAAATAAATGTAATTTTGCACAAATCATCAAATGGTTTACATCAGATCGAACTCAAGCACAAATCTAGTAGGAATCAACTTAGATCGCCACCCTGATGCATCAGTGTGATGTTAACAGACAATATGTTTAGGGTGCTTCCCCTCTGCTAGCGCTCCTCACTTCTTGCCATGCCAACCTCTCTGCAGCCGTCCTTTGAGAGACTCTCACAGCCAAACTACAGTGGCCTCTTTGAGCGTCCACTGCCCACAACAAACCCACACAGCGCCATGACTGCCAAGCGCACACAAAGACACCATGTTACTACAACCCACGGCCAGGAGACGGGGGGGGCACACAGAGAACTGTTAAAAAGAGGTTATTCTCACACTGTGGCTATTTATATTTGAATCCATTTAGTTCATGTAACAGTCGTCCGAGTACAGCAGAGGGAGGTGTGCATGCATGGGAGCGTTGATTTTCATTTAATGTATTATGTCGACAGATTCCACATAACTGTATTAGTTGAAAGCAATGATATTAAGGTTAAAGCTAATATTTTGTATTTAAACGTATCATTAGTGCTTTCAATAGTCGAGTTGCCAGCTTAGTGAACCTGGAAATGTTGAGGGCCCCAACGTTTTATGTTTGAAATGTATAATACGGGTCCTCATCACATAGAAACTGCATGATGCTAACTTGCATATGTTGCGCCATTAGCACAAGTTGCATTAATTACAATTAATTGTATTATAGCCCAGGGGTCGGCAACCTTTTTGATATGAAGTGCCATTTAAACATTTTTTTTTTTATCAGCGTGCCAACGATCGAGAATTATCAACGTGGGGGGTTGAGGGGTTTGACGCTCGTCAACTATCAGCAGGAGGGCGGGGGAGCCTCGCTGCGGCGAAGCAGTGTGTGGACCTGTCAGAGCAACTCGCATGATGCCGAATTTAACAAACACATTTAAATAATTGGTTTAAACGGCATAATAATAAGGACGATCGTCCGTTCTGTGATTCTCCAGACTAGAGCACACGTTATGATATTAGGGTCATGCAGAGTGAGATGAGATCGCTGTCCCTTTAAGAGAGAGAGAGAGGGGTGTGGCTTGTGCATGTGTGTTTGTGGATGGTAGAGCGACAGTGAGGGAACGTGTGTATGTTTCTGGAAGTGAAACGAGGAAGCAGGAAAACAGAGGTCTGTGATGTATTTTGTGAAACAGAAGAACAGCTAAATAAATGCAACGGCCTACCAAGAAGAGCTCGCCTCTCTCCAGTCATTTAAGCTGAAGTGGGTTATCGAACCTGAAGCTTGTTGCTTCTGCCCTCCTCGACTACGGTCT
>NW_011354579.1:0-7991 GCF_000735185.1 Notothenia coriiceps
GTCACAAAGACTTTTCATTTTTGTTTGTCATCTTGCAATCTACTTATTTATCTAAATACTTATCACGGCAATAAACCGTATTTAACTTCGTCTTAATGCACAATATTACATTTTATATTCTGTTCTTGTACATATCATATTCTATTTACATGTATATAGACTTCTTGCACTATTTTGTATTTGTATTTTATTATATACTGTATGTTGCATTGTTGGAGGAGCTCAGGGCAGAAGAATTTCATTGTCATTTCTAAACTGTAGCTTTGTGCATATGACAATAACATCTTTTAATCTTTGAATTACACTTCCCTTGAACAGAGCTTACTTCCGAATTCATTGCATACAAACTTGACTTTATCCAAAATAGTATTGGACACGTTGGTTTCGAATCATGTAACTAAAGTTGTAAATAATTATTTTTGAAACTCGAAACGATCTTCATCGGAAAGTACCGGGACTGTTTTCGAAATAGCATTTTGGTTTACACTGATTTTAAAGCATTGTTTATATAAAGCATGCTTATGAAAGTGTTGCTCTCTCTTCTCTGTTTTCATTTCTTTGCATGTGAAAATATATTACAAAAAACCCCTCTTAGCTCAGTTTTGACCCCCACCCTCTACTAAGGGAATGCTAAATGCTCCACTATGTTCACCAGCTAGTTGCTAACTAATGTTTGTAAAGAAGAACAACAACTTCAAAGCAGTTTCGGAAATTGTGATGAATAGCAGACACACTGACTCCATCCACAGCAACATTTACAGAGTTTAACGTCAATGCGATTTGATTTCCGTTACTATCCGACACCCATCTGGAAAAGCCCTGTTTCCCCAAAGATCAGTCATTCAGAGAATTTCTGCGAGAAACATGTGATATTTGCTTATACAAGAGAGCCTTTTCACTCCAAAATAAATGTCCCTGTGATCTCCGGGGTGTTATCACAGCCCTGTGCATGTATCAGACTGTGGTCTCCGCCAAAGCACACTTATATTACGACTTTTATCGCCGTCCTCCATCAGAACAGCAGGCCGTGGTGAACATAATGATTTCTTATACTGTTGCCGCTCAACAACAGTTGTTGTTTTTGCCAACGGCCAGAGGGGCTTCACACCTGTTACTGCCTTCTGGCTGCTGACAGGGAGAGAGAGAGGGGGGGGGGGGACAGTAGCCTCATTGGCCACTGAAGTGACTAATATAATGACTTTTCTGACGAGTGAAAGTCATTCAGTCGTAACCTGTTTCCCACTTTCCCCATAATGTGGAGGAAGTGTGTATCCACTGTGTGCTGACTGCAGAGATGGCAAAAGTACACACATCCTTTACTCAAGGAGAAGTACAGATAGTGTTTGAAAGTAGAAGTACTGACTAAACTTCTTTACTCAAGTAAAACTAAAAGAGGGCTTTGAAATGTACTTCAGTAAAAAGTACCCATAACTAGCAGCTGTTTTAAAAAGTACCTGACCTCCCTTTATATTAATAGAACAATAATGTCATTGTTAGCTAATGAATGTTTCCATGCTGAACAACGGCACCATGACAACGTTTTCATTGGTCCCTCTTCTTTAGAGAAGACCAGGAAATGATGGATACACGGATCGTGTTCAAATCAATAGGCACGCAATGACTCTAAATAATAATGATCACGCCACCAAACACACATTCAGACTAAAGGAACCAGCCTGTTTGGAAAATGAGAGAAGTAGAAAGTACAGGTATTTGTGTTCAACATGTAAGAAGTAGAAAGTACAGGTCCTTGGGTTAGAAATGTACTGATACTAGAAAAATATTCTTAAGTAAAGTAACAAAGTATTTGTACTCCTCTACTTCCCACCTCTGTTCAGAACCAGCATGGATGTTAATGTGAACGATAGATAATGACAATTTCAAGGGGAGTTGGTGAGTTATCTTGGGTCGTAGTTCCACATTTTGCAGTTATTGGTATCCCAAATAAGCTAACAGCAGTTCCTGTTTGCAGTGAATTGATGGAAGAACAGAACAACCTAAATGCATCACTTTGATACTCAAGGATTCTTTAAAACATGATCATTTTTTTTGAAGTTCTGCAAATTAGAGTTCAGCAAATATGAGGAGTGTCTTTCTGCAAATGTGATTCACTCACATTATTTTTGAATCAGTCTGTCCACTTGTGCAACATTCCATCAAATTGCTGTCCATTAAAAGATGGTATTTTCTTTTGTTTTTTGGCAATTTAGCTTGAATAGACAGTGAAAGCTTAGAGAAAGAGTGTTGAAATGCAGCAAAGAGCAGGTGAGCTTCCTCAAACATAATGATAACCTTGTAAGGTGTAAGTCACAATAAATCTAAAGATATGTGTCATGTCTGTGTTTGTATTTGGCTGACTCTGAGAAGAAGTGTGATTTTGATGCAAATTGCTGTAAATATTAGGGATGTAACGACACCAAAAACTCACGTTACGATAATATTGCGATAAAAAGTCCACGGTACGATATTTATCGCGATATTGAAAAATAAAGAACTTTTTTTTTGTACTTGAATTTTTTTCTTTATTAAATAATAAATCTGATTTGTACAGTATTTTAGTAGGATAGTAGTATTTTAAAGTGTCAACAATATAATAATCAGACCCTGCAATAGAACAAATCAAGTTTCACTTTAGTTTTTCAAGTAACTCAACTCTAACTCACTACCTCTAACTCACTCACTCAGCATCATCAAGGTTATCTTTTAGGAATATGAGCATGTCCACATTTCCAGGTAGAAGCTGGGATGTTTGGGCGTTTACAATATCCCCTGCTGTGGAAACAACTCTCTTGCTTTGTACTGATGTTGCTGGGACAGAGAGATATGCTTTGGCCATGGGTGACAGCAGTGAGTCAAACTGTGCATTGTCTCTCCACCACTTCAAAAACAATACAGTTGTTGCCAAGAAGGTGAGGCTTATTGACAGGGCGAGATATAAATATACTGTTGGTACTTGTCAATGTCTCTAGGTATGTACATGTAGCCCTGTAAATACCATGTCCTTTTGTGTTATCTGTTGTTTTATGTTCATTTTATAACCTACTTGCTGCCATGTTGGACAGGTCTCCCTTGAAAAAGAGATCGATGATCTCAATGGAACCATCTGGTTGAATAAAGGTTTTAAAAAAAAAAAATTATAAAAAAAAAGAAAGGGGTGCGGGCGTGTGAAGTGTGTGTGTGTAGTGTGTGATGTAGTGTGTGTGTATTAACTAGTTGTTGTTGTTGAACAAGTGTGTGTGTCGCTGTGTGTTGTGTGTAGCGTGTGGCACCCTCTCCATAATTAACGAAACCACTTCGGCATCTTGAGAGTTACAGTCGAACCATCATAGTGATAGATAGGACCATCGATACAGGAGGCTTAGGAATGATGAAATGTCGTACGTTACGCCATAATAAAAACGGTGTAAATAGGAGAGTGTGAGTCATGTGCGAGTGTGTAGTGTGAAGTGACGTCTCCTCCGGTTAATAAAGACCAAGAGGACATCGGACGCGAAGGCCTTTCACGACAGTGTAAACCGACCATAAAAAATTTCCTAACTGTCTCGAAATTTGTGACCATCTAGTAGAAACAATTTAGTAAAGATCGCATAACGTACGAAGAGAGTCTTTAGGTCGACCGATGATGTCGTCAACAACCAAAACAGGGCTGGAGTCCGTACACGTAACCCGTAAGGTGATGAGGTTCGGAGACAAATTTTTAATTTTATACAATAAGAAAGCCGCATTAGACATTCAAGATCGACAGAATCGTTGTGACTCTAATCATACAACTCGTGACATCGTAGCACACAAACTGATCTAACATACCAACTACACCCATAAAGTAGAGCTAGACTAAGCTACACTATCAGTCAGATTTAGTCTAAAGTCAACGACGTGGACATATGTTAAATGATCTCGGGGTTTTCCTCTCTAGCCTCGGTGACGAACTCTCTACTCTCGGCATACGAAGTACACCCCAGAAAACACAACCTAACACAAATTATTTCAGAAACGCAGTGACTACAATATACTAAAGCCAACTGGACATGGGCAAAGTCTAAGACGTCGACGCATTTCTCAATACTGTCGCTATTACCTGACGAGTAAAGTTAATAGACCCTGTAAAGGTATAAGAATTTGCACATGTAAAAGCACAAAAGAAAATACGGAGACTCCATGTCAAGTTCAAGATAATACAAAATACTTTATCCAGAAGACCCAAAACCCTAATATTATACGTAATCTAAACCAATAAGGAATAAATATTGCACAAAAAGTTCAACAGCTAACAAGATTCATAAGTAGTTTTAGTTACGACAATAGCTAAACTTAATGTTAGTCGATTAGGAATCGTCAAATCACACACGCGGCGATGTGTCTTAATAGTAAAAAAGTAGGTAGTACGAATAGGAATTCATTTCAGGACTACTCGTAAAATTCTCAGAGTATAAGTGAGGTCTTGATAGTCAGTCAAAAGAAAAAAGGCGGAGTCCATTCTAGGACCAATCTTACGTCGACGTTCCGTAAGCTCCTTACAAACATAATGCATTTTTGTATAAAGCGAGTGTAAGACACAAAGGTGCACAACAAGAGTCCCGGAAACGCTCCCGTAACTGCTAACGATAGATGAGACTTAGAAGTGAACAAACCCCACCCGCCCCGAAGTAGCACAAGTCACACCAACCTCTTGGACAGATGGAACAAAAAAGATATTATAGAATAAATGGAGTACAAAACTGCTGCGAGGACACTTCGACGTAGACTAATCAAAGTTGACACACAGTGTCGCGACCAGCGTTACGGAGTTTTTAGATAGCTCGATAAAAAAAAAAAAAACAAAACCACGGGGAAGCGTGTCCATGTGTGTGTGGTGTGTGTGTGTGTGTTGTGTGTGTGTGTGTGTGTGTGTGTGTGTGTGTGTGTGTGTTGTGTGTGTGTGTGTCGTGTGTGTGTGTGTTGTGTGTTCATAAAATAATCCGATATATAGTGAGCTTATTTATCTTTATTGGGTTTATCTACGTTCAGTCCTCTAATTTGCGAAACCCTTGTAAACCATGTCCACGTCGTTTGTAGTGGGTAAATCCTCTAATATAGTCATGTGTGTGTGTGTGTGTGTTGTGTGTGTGTGTGTTGTGTGTGTGTTGTGTGTGTTGTGTCGTGTGTGTTGTGTGTGTGAACGTCTCTAGGAGCCCTATCGCGCGGCATAAAGATTATTAGAAGGATTCCTACCAGAGTCGCGTCAATAATTCGACGGAAACAAAGAAAGCCAGGGGTAACAAGAGACGGGTAATTCTCGTTTCCTAAATTTGCTGGTGCTTTTTCTAATTGTGAGATTATAGGAGTTAGTTAAGAAAAAATAATAGAACTAAAGAGAATCATTATCGAATAACACAAGAGTAAAAATAAACGAGAAATTTTACGAGGAATAACCATAGACATCTACAACACTCATAGAAATATCATATACAAAATTTTTCTTCTTTACCTAATGTAATGTATGCTAATAAGTGGTTGGATACTTTACGTCGTGGTCCCCTCCTCTTGCCTCCACCCCTTGAACGTGTGGTATATCCAAAAAGACTAATTCCCAATAAACTGTAGCGTGACAGACGTAAAAGTCTTTCTCTACTGTTTAATGTCTCGTGTAATTACATGTAAATGCTGGATAGTGGGAGGTCAATAACAGGTGATTACCTTTTGACATTTTTCAGGTGGTACGTACTCCGGGTACAGAAATTACATTCAAGGAAATTAGATAGGTCTTGTATGTAATAAAGTGATTATTTTTTTATAGTGTACGACGTACAGTCAATTATCGGGTTTCATAAATCTTCCGGATATGAGTCCTACAGAGTGACCTCACATGAGTCTATAGACTTCCTGACACTATCACACCTTATATCAAGGAGTTAGAGTAAAGGACAGTCGGTACAATGTAGGAAAAAATTGAGTTTTATCTGACTTAGTCTTTTTGTTGTTCAGATTTAACGACCTGACTCGTTGAAAGAAGGAGTTTGGATCGAATGAAACGACTGATCGAGCTATTGTCAAGGTTCTAGTCACGGTATGATTGCCTGCCGTGTTAGTCACCAAACTCGGTCTTAACAACACAATAAAAGCATCGTCCCTCCCTAATGGTAAGATTTAATAACAAATAAAGTCAAAAGAGTTGTTGTTTTTGTTACCAGTAGTATTTTTTAGATTAAGTTTCGAGTATAGTACAGAACTAAATCGCCTTAATGCCTACCGAAGGATCAAGTAGTGGGTCTGGACGCCGGCTTTAAATCTCACTACGTGAAAGGTGTTAACAGTACCACAAAAAAGTAGTAAACTATTGAAACTCTATATACAGAATGAATTCCACATATCCAAGCAAACTCAATGTAATAGTCCTCTTCAGGGACTTATTCACTTAATACATACGACAACCTGCCCTTACCTAAACATTAAATCTTTACTAAGGAGGGGAGGAGTGGTTACAGGGTAAACGTATGTCAGGGAATGAGTGAAGAATGTCCTTTTTACCGGTATAATAAACATAGGCGAAAATTGATCTTTACCGAAAAGTCGTCGATTTTATAGGGGGGGGTACAGTGACGAGACGGGGGACGGGTCCGGTCCACGACCACCACCGAGAAGTCGGATACTTCCTTTGCGCCGAAGGGAGTAGTGTTGTGGCGGACCTACGTGGCATTTCGTCGGTCCGGAGAGCCCCCTAGACCCTGGCGGGTGGTTCCCGGTGTGGTGTCGGGGTTGAGTGGGGCCTGTAGCTCCACGTGGCGGGGCCCGGTCGATACTGGTGGGCGGAGCGCAGAGTGTGGTGAGTTTGAGAATGGCTTACTTTGACAGGTCTGGTGACCTTGGGTCCGCCCCCCGCCCCAGCACACGTCGGTAGACTTACCACCTCTTTCCTACACATAAACACACAGAACCCACTTGTGTGTGGAATTACATTTTACCCGTCGCCAACCACACAGGAAGATTCCGAGGTATTTGACGAAAGTAGGCGTTAGAGGAGGGAGTCGGTATTCCCCTGCCACGGACAGTCACTACTTTACTCCCCTCGCCCCGTGTGCACTTCACTGGGGCCTGAATGAATTCCTTGATAAACAAGTGGGCGCCCCGTGGATTGCCGCTAAGGGTCAAAGTCTGATGAATTGTAAGACCTGCTGCGAACATGCACTTCCCTACAGGTATTAGAAGTGTCCTCAGTCCCACCTCACGGGCGTTGATGAGCTCGGTAAAAGGCCGGTGTTTGATACTGGTTAGTGACGGCGTCTGCTTAGTCTGTGATTGGGGGTACAGGCAGATGCTCCTGTCTATTGATTTGCCTTCCTGAAGTCCCCCCACAAAGAGCGGCCGGAGGGATGCCATGAAAATTACGCTGGGGTTTAGGTATAAGTAGCAAAAAATATTAGTTCTATTCATGTGCAGTCCAGGGGAATGAACAAAATATGTTGCCGGGAACAACACAGAACGGTATAAACCACAAAAAACTCCAGCATCTTTTTTTTCGGTATGTCATGACAGGAGCAGGAGTAGCAGTAGCCTCACGACAGAGTCGTTAGGGCTCGAGGTCCTGGGTTTGTGCGACTCAGTCGATTTGGAGCTCTACTATCGACCTCTTCGTAGAGATAACATTCGAGACCAAATCTACCAAAAATAGAACCACTTTATTTGAGTGCGTAAAATCTAGGGAATGAAGCCACAACATACGCAAAGGAGATGTCTTATGTCGGTGAACCATTGAGGGAGAAAGGGAAGAAGTCAGAGGAGAGTCGGAGTCAAAACCCCACGTTTGCGACCATTTCCCCCCCCGGGGGGGGCTCAGTAAAATGTTACCTGGTCGAGACATCTAGTGGTGAGCCGGACGGGACCGAAGAGAGTAGGTCAAGTCGGCAGGCGAATGTTTTAGGGTGGGAGATGTCTTCACATACTAACTTACTACGACGAAAGACACGTGATGAATTAACACTTCGGATTTTTATACACAGGAGCTATGATCCCTA
>NW_011354579.1:8057-10727 GCF_000735185.1 Notothenia coriiceps
GTTAGTTGTGTGTGTGTGTGTGTGTGTGTGTGTGTGTGTGTGTGTGTGTGTGTGTGTGTGTGTGTGTGTGTGTGTGTGTGTGTGTGTGTGTTCAGATTGATTCCCACGCAGTAAATCATCATGTGCTGTTTTCTTTGTGGGTTTAACCAACAACAAACCAGTGATCTTTCATTCTCAGTAGTGGCGGTGAATACTCTTGACATATTTCAACAGTTGAGTTTCTGCTAAGAGCTTAGTTTGCGTCAAGGCCGTTGCCAGAATAATATAAAAGCCATCAAATCATTACATTTGCTCAAGTGAATATCGCAATATAGAATTTCAGTCGGTCAAATCACGTGGAATCGATCGTTACGTTTGTAGTGTTGATATTTGTCATAGAGGCTTTGACATTCACTCAAAGGAACAACAAGTACAGTCGCTCGAGTCACACATAGAGAAATCATAAAATGATTAAGGAAAACTGAGCATGTAATTCAGTTGTGTAGAAACGAGAGTGCAAGTTCAGTCATTATCCTCAAATAGTGTTTTTCCACTGAGGCAATTCCAGGGATGTTTTGAAGCCGGAGCTCGATTCAAGACCCATTTTTCGGGTTTACAATTCACAGACACCCTCTAATTTGTGCTGCCGTTGCGTGGAAAAGTCGACGTACTCGGTGACATAATGACGTGCGCATATCCTGCTTCAGTCGTAAGAAAAGCAAGTGTTGTTCTGAAGAGATTTGAAATGTGAACACAGGCCCCAGAACACAACTCAAACAGAATTATATATATATATATTTTTTTTTTTAATATTTTTTTTATTGAGTCAGGCACAATGAGTTTACATTTATACAGTCAATATATATACGTATATATTTTTCCGCCTTTCCCCCCCTCCCGGTCCTAGCTAGTAAATTAAATAACTAACTAAATAAAATAGATACATGTATAGGTAAAAGTGAAGTAATATAGAAGATAATATTAAAAGAAAATGTATAGATAAGGGAATACAAAATAGTAACAGTAATACATGTGCCCATATACTCACATATGTATACCCACATATACACATACACATACATGTGTGTACATACCCACACACATGTACACATGCACATACATACACGTACCTACATACATACATGTATACAAAGACAGAACAAATAAATAAAATTAAAAAAAAAAAATTAAAATAAAAACAATTATATATATTTCGCTCTGCTATCTAATATATATGAATAATGCTCCTCACAAATCACTGCTATATTCAATGCTTTTGTTTCAGGGTGGATTTATGAAAGCACAACTGACCCATGGAGGCAAGTACACATGAACTTTATGAAGAACAAGTAGAAGAAGGTGATCCTAATCTCAACCTCATTGTTAACCCCAACCAACACCTTTCCATTTACAGCCATATGGGAAACGCTATCCAAAGTTGAAACAGATTAACACTGCCAGCATTAAACCTTCACACTAACACTAGGATACAATACTCGCTTAATGTGTCCAACTCTCATGTTGGCTTCAGATTGACTTCATGATCCATAGACTTGATCTCATGTTGCAGCTAAGAGGACGGTTTAAAGCACCTGATAACTCTTCCAATGTACATTTAGCATGTGAGTATTGTACTAAGACAGAGTGTGAAATCCAAATGACCTGTTAAGTTCATATTAATGCTAAAACAAAGATACATGAATGGTCTCCAGTGATGGGTACATGAAAAGAACCTCCATGTTAACACGCTGTGAGAAGTATCACTTAAATCTCTGGAGGGACTTGTAGGATTTGTCCATGGTAAATATGTCTGGTTTTCTTCCTTAATGGCCGAGAAACAACTGGCTACTTTATTACTCCAGCTGCTTGATGAACCCATATTTAAACTTCTGGAGGCCAATGCGGTTAGCCCCCTGTCTTCTGTCTGACTCCTTTCCTTCACGGTTGAAAGGGTTGATGCATGTTGGGGGAAATACTGAATGTCTTCCAACATGAGAGTACCATGATAACAAAGGTATCAACTGTAGCTGTGAACATGACAGGATGTGTGATTACCTAGAAGAGCATCAGGACTGTTTGAGGCATATGATAGCTATGTGATTAACATGATGATTCAGCCTCTATGGAGAGAGACATATGACAAGCATGCTCATTTCTGACGTGGAGCTAATCTGAAGTAAACATTGAATACTGCTTTCCTCCATCTTGTGACTGTGGAACTCCCTCTCTTGGATATCAGCATGTGAAGGACACTGTTCAGGAACTAGCTGATGCTCTGTATGTGATGACTACTTCCATTCTGGAGAGCATCACACATACATGGATCCTGAGATTGAAGCTCAAGCCAGGGACGAGGGATTATAATTATTTTTTAAGTATTCAGAAAAAGTGAGAATTTTGAGATTTTGAGAAAAAGTGAGAATTTTGAGAAAAAGTTTTTAAAAAAATCGAGAAAAAGTTAAAAAAAATCCAGAAAAAGTCAGAATTTTTGGAGAAAGAGTCCGATTTTTGAGATTTAAAAAAAAAGTCCGAATTTTGAGATTGAGAAAAAGTTTTAAAAAACCGAGAAAAAGTAAGAATTTTGAGATTTTGAGAAAAAAGTCAGAATTTTGAGATTTTGAGAAAAAAGTCAGAATTTTTAGAAAAAGTCAGAATTTGGAGATTTTGAGAAAAAGTCAGATTTTTTTTGAG
>NW_011354579.1:10772-16092 GCF_000735185.1 Notothenia coriiceps
TCAGATTTTTTTGAGAAAAACTCAGATTTTTTTGAGAAAAACTCAGATTTTTTTGAAAAACTCAGTGTTTTGTTCATGTCAGAATGTATGATTACATAGAACAACGGGTATTCTTCTATCTTGTGACTGTAACTCCCTCTCTTGGATATCAGCATGTGAAGGACACTGTTCAGGAACTAGTTGATGCTCTGTATGTGATGACTACTTCCATTCTGGAGAGGATCACAGATACATGGATCCTGAGATTGAAGCTCAAGCCGGTGACCAGTAATATTTTTCTAACAAAGGAGGTAGACTGCGAGGTGTCAGGGTGTCTGCGCAGGCTCTTTATGGGCCCGTGCTCTCTGGTTTCACGGAGCAAATAGAGGGGCACAGCTGCAGCCACCAACGCCGAACCCCCCCCCCCAAAACCCAAGACAAGTGCACTGCTGTACAAACAAGGGCCATGCTGTGTGTGTGTGTGTGTGTGTGTGTGTGTGTGTGTGTGTGTGTGTGTGTGAAAGGGCTCCAGACACACAAACCCTTAATGGAGCGGATTAGGCTTTGATACACTGTTCCAGGCAGCACAGTAGTGACGCCTCTCTGTCCGCTCACTAACCCTGCAGGAACTCTGCTGTCTGAAGTCCGTCCAAAACCACAGGCTGACCTACAGACCAACACTGTTCTGCTCATACATGCAGTTTTGGGTCCTGTGGCCTAAGATTTTCATTGATATATCTGCACTGTAGCTATGTATGTACACATGAAAATAAAAGCCTTGAATCTTGCTTTCTCGAATACACAGAGAAAATGTAGCTGCATTGAAATCGTTAATGCTTTGTTTTTCTTATTGGTCAGTTGTTTGTTCCCTCACTTCCTGCGTGGAGATATTTCAAGCAGTCGGGCATAGACAATATGTTAGCGGGAATTTGTCGTTAACCCTCCTGACGTGTTCGGTTCTCCCCCCTCACTTTGGTGTTGTCGGGAAAATCTGACCGATCACAAAAATCATTAATCCTAACCACATTTTAAACTCCCTTTTCAGCTGTAAACAAAGTCTCAGAGAACTGGTTTACATGAGTAACCGCAGTGATTATACAAAGCATAGACACAGAAACTGTATTCCAATTTAACATGGTTGTTGATTTGGTTGTGTACCATCAGATGGATAATCAAGTGCTACCCATTCATTTCCTATGGCTGTCTGAACATCATATGTGTTACAAAGTAGACGAAACCACTCAAAATTCAATTCAGCTGTTTTATATGTTGAAATGCCGGTTGTGGAGGATATCATAAGGCCTTAAACTAAGCAATCAAATGTAAAACACAATATTTATGATTGATCAAAGTATAGTAAATCGGTCACGAACACGACAGAAGGGTTTTAAACAACAACAAAAAACTGCAGCAAGACTCAAATCTCACACGCGACTAAGTCCCTTGTCTCTGCAATCATTTCTTCATCTAGTATATTTTCTGTAGGTTGCAATGAAGTCCTCTCCTGGTAAACAACAATATGCCTTTCAGGAGCCTACTACCATAAAATACCTATTCCACCAGTGCCTTTAGCAGCCTACAAAATATAAGCATACATAACTACTCTCATTATAACCTAAATGACACAGAATAATGTTTTTAGAATTACTCCATTCTACAAATCAGCTATGAAATAAATGCTTAACTATTACACAATACAAATCAATAAAGATCAACTTGTTCAAGCAATATTTACACCAGCAACAAGCTAGTTGCATTTAGCAAATAGTGTAAATTGTGTTGTTCTTGTGCTATTTTGTACGGCGACCTTGAGAGCTTTGAAAGGTAACATTATAAAATACAATGAAAACACAATGGGTTGTCATCTCGATCCCCGCATGATGATAGCCCGATCCTTCCAGGATATTCGAGGCTCAGCTCCACTTAGTGTCCCAATTGCACACTGTCATTATATACTAATTGCAAAGCAAGTTTAGAGCGTAGTATTGTTTACACTAGAAGCACACGTTAATGATGGTTGGTGGGCACATCGGTCCCACAATGCACCAGACAGAAAAAGAGAGGACTGGATGTCTCCATGGTTTGTTTACACAGAACCATCCGATAAGCTGTTTCATGAATCATATTTCATAAAAGGGTAAAAAAATGCTTCCTTAAGCCCCGCCTTCCAAGCTATGGAGAGGAAACATAACTCTGGATTAGGCGTTTACCTATTCATCAACTTTTAGGAACCATGGATTTAAATAAGGGTTATCCAAGTGTTCATACTGAGTAGTGGTTTTACTGTACATACAAAAAGATCTGTTGATTTACAGACGTCGCTTTCCGAATGTGAGTCAATGGGAACAAATATGTTGGGGCCCAATGGCATTATGGCTTATAGCTCCTCACAGGAAGCTGATTAGTCCGGACACAAACTCTTCCCTTTAAGCCTGACATGATGGGTATTTAGGGAACCTCAGCTGCCACGCAAGGTCATCCAGAAGCCAAAGATGTTGTTTAATTTACCTTTACGTCCAGATACATCCATTTTGTGTATTTTTTTTAGAACGGTGCCAAACGCATCTCCCTTCTTTTATCTGTTTAATCTGCCAGGACAAATGTGCATGACCCCACGGACAGCATCACCTCTGTGTCATAATGTTTGCAAAGCACAACTGTGCCAAAAACACTGATTTACAAAAAAACAGACATGTCGTAATGATCAATACAGAACTTGTAGAACCAATTCAAATTAATAAGAAATCCAAGGGCGGATGACAACCAACATTTTATAATTCTGGCATTTAGGGTGTTTTTAAATGAAACTTTTTAGGATGCTGTGTTTGTTTTTGAACTTTCTTTCGGGGGCAGAGCAGTTGGCAGAAGCAGCCCTCTCCCATCAGGCTCTTTGGTTGTTCCTGACAAACAACAGCTGAAGCAGAAGCAGAGGAGGGATGCCTGCAGCTGACTAATGGATGTTAGCCTGAAAAAAATACAGCTTCGACCAATTATGGGATACAACTCTGACCACAGGCTGAGCCATGATGTGCTAAACTGATTGCCATACAGAGGATGTACAGATAAAACAAATGGAATAGCGCTGGTATAGAATAAAGAACAACTTTACGTGAATCTCAAGTAGGGCCAGCAATCACAACAAATCATAAACATGTGGGAAACAATCCTTCTGTGTTCATGAAACACATTGTGTGGTGACAGTGTACACTGGAAGATGTAGAAAGAAACTGAAATGTTTACTCCAAAATACTTGTGACTTCATGTTGGCTAACTGAAACCTCTAACTGCGAAAACACAGCTGCTGTGTGTGTGTGTGTGTGTGTGTGTGTGTGTGTGTGTGAGCTGTGTTTTGGCTTTCATCTCACACAGTCAGCTGTGGTTCTTCTGCAGTGTGAGCGGACTTTCCCGGCCTCACTTTCACTGGGGAAAGCGCTCACAGTAGGTGTCATCCCAAAGAGTTCACACACACACACACACACACACACACACACACACACACACACACACACACACACACACACACACACTCTTTGTCACTGCTGAGCCACACCTGATGTAGCTGATCATTAGGCCTAATGACATAATGTTACAAGAGGCAATTACTGTATTCATACTAAGTCATGCTCACACACTTCACATGACACTTCAACCTATTTCCGCATAGAAACTTCTACTGGCACTTTCACATCCTCCATTTTAAATTGCCTTATCAGCACTTAAGGTGCCTTAATTCAAGACCTCCAACTTCAACGAGATTTTCATAGAACACAATTACAAAATCTCCCAAAGATCTGTCCTCTTGGCTTTAAATCGTGTAATTTAAAGTTTTTAAACTACAAAAAATCTGCTAAATTAAGTGCATGTCAATTTTGAAACCATTTCAGTTTTACTAGTACCTCACAGACACTCTGACAGAGGCCATGGCTACTGACGGACAGACCGGAACAAAACACATTAGCACTCGATCTGAAAACGTGACTGGAAGTGAATTTCACTGGCAGGCTCCCAACACACCAAACACAAGTAGTTCAACTGTTTTACTCCGGGTGCTTGGGGGGGATTTGTGGCAGGTGCCAGTTATTAGACCCATAACTGTCTCTTCATCTGTCCAATGAGTCCCTAACTACTCTTAACGGGAACAGGTGGTGCATTCTGAAGAGCAATAAAAAGACAAGGTGTCTAAAGCCAAAGCAGAGTCAATAGTATGGTTCAAAATTGCAAAGGACTAGTGGGAAGTTCATTCTTTGTCTATACTTTCTCAGCAATATCATTTAAAAGTTAGGAAAAATGCTGCAGAAAGAAACTGAAACACAGAAAGTAGCTCTCTGGTTTTTGTAGCTAATTGAATATACATCTATATTCAGAGCCACTTGTTGATAAGATGAAAGCAGCATAAAAAGACAAGGCATTGTACATTGGCTTCAGGATCAAGTCTAGTGTCTTTTGGGTGGTTTTAAAATGTCATTTTCATTTAGATTTTGGACAATTCTGTCTTTCTTTCTTTGACTCTTTTCAATCGTTCCTCCGCATGTAAGGCAAGGCAATTCTGGCACCTAAACCCAGGACACATCTTCTGAAATCTTCTGTGTCTTATAGAGCTATAAAGGAATGGAACTCATTGCCAAACTACCTTACTGAAATAGAGTCCAGACTCCAGAGCCTCTTTCTAGAAGAGATTGAAGGGCCATCTACTAATGACCATGTACCCTTGTGAGCTGAGAACCCTAATTTAATTTGATCGCATGTTGTTGATGATATTGGTAATGTTGTTAATGATGTCAGGAGTTAGATGTCATAATGTTGTTGTATTATTCTTGTATTGTTTTAAGTGTCGGACCCCAGGAAGAGTAGTTTTTGTCAAGAGCAAAAGCTAATGGGGATCCTTATTAAACATAAACACATAAATTCAAGGTGCTTTACAAAAATGAAAGACATTCAGACAAAGGCATTAAAAAGAAAAGATAATAAAAGAAACATTCAAAGAAAAAATACATAATAAAAAGTTACAGTGGAGTTTAAGATATGAATAGTTCACACAGAAGTTCCATTTTTTTTATTATGTATTTTTTCTTTGAATGTTTCTTTTATTATCTTTTCTTTTNCTCTTGGAATATAGTGGGAGGGCTTAACATTCATCTATACTGGTCTTTGGCAGGTGGTAGGCAGGAAGCTGTAAACTGGAGTCTGAAATTCAGTGCTCCATCTGTAACCTCCTAATGTATTGTATAACTCCTATGAAAATGTTCAAAAAGTGCTCAAACTTCACATGTGTGCTAACAGTCCAGCCATGAAGACATCTACGGGACAGATTTGAGATTTCTTCAAATGCCGTTACCATGGC
>NW_011354579.1:16132-20874 GCF_000735185.1 Notothenia coriiceps
TTGCCAAACTAGCTTACTGAAATAGAGTCCAGAGCCTCTTTCAAGAAGAGATTGAAGGGCCATCTACTAATGACCATGTACCCTTGTGAGCTGTGAACCCTAATTTAATTTGATCGCATGTTGTTGTTGATGTTGTTAATGTTGTCAGGACTTATGTCCTAAATGTTGCTGTATTATTCTTGTATTGTTTTAAGTGTCGGACCCCAGGAAGAGTAGTTTTTGTCAAGAGCAAAAGCTAATGGGGATCCTTATTAAACATAAACACATAAATTCAAGGTGCTTTACAAAAATGAAAGACATTCAGAAAAAGGCATTTAAAAACAGTCATTAAAAAGAAAAGATAATAAAAGAAACATTAAAAGAAAAAATACATGAATAAAAAGTTACAGTGGAGTTTAAGATATGAATAGTTCACACAGAAGTTCCATTTTACTGATGCCATTCTTTAAGGTTTCTCCGAACATGAGCTGTGTACGCTTGTATGGCACATACGTCCCGAACAGCATACACAGAGAAAACCAGCCAGGACAAAGTCCCCAGACACTGATTCCCTAAATATTCCAAAAACGAAACACAACCGCTCAGTTTCAATTAAAAGCAGCGGCAACATGTAGTGCAAGTGATTTGCAAAGCTCTGTGGGAAAAGAGAATCCAATTCAGCCCGGAGAGCTACACTCAAGAAGGAAATAAAACTATCAACCCAATAAAAAAGTCACGAACATCTTGTAAATGTAAAACCAAGCCTGGAGAAATGTATCTTCAACCATGTTTCCTGGAAAACAGCTCTTTTCCTTCCTGAGACCCGATTAGATTAGATATGCACCACAACTGTACCGCCAACAGCTGAAGTGGACAAACACTTGAGAAGAATGAGAGCTCCCTGAGGAAACATGCTGCAATCAATGCTCTGCTCACACCACAGATAGGGACAAACATCTATTACTGCAGGGCAACTCGTTACAGGGACGTCTCACTCTGTTCACTGTGCAGGTCCAGCTCATGATGGGATACATGTGTTCATACAGTGTGCAAGATTGACACACTTCCTTAAAATATCATGCACTATGGGCTCTATTTCTTTGAACCAAATAAAAAGAACTGGATGGTTGGAGCCCTTCTGGCACACTTGGAAGGGACAAAGAAAGAATAAGTTATCATGAATTATATAAAGAATTAAGCACAAGGATTTCCTCAGACCAAATGTTTTGTTGTTTGCTGTGTCCAGAGTTTTAAATATGGATTTACAGCAGATCAAATACACCGCCAAGAACAGATGATGTCTCCTTTTAAGTAGAATTCCCTATTTTGGACATGTTGAGGATCCTACAGTCACCGTGTTTTATGAGCACAATGGTAGCCAAAATAATTTGGTTCCTACCTCATTTGAACTGAATTATAATATAATCCAGACGGACTTCTGCGCTATAAAGAAAATAGATGATCGATGAACCCATTGCTCTTATATCCAAATGTTTTAGACAAAGACACTGATTCTAATTGTGTTGGTAAGTCATGAGTGAGTTAACAGCAGAGTTTTTGATGTATTGTACGTTTAATGCATCCATCTCCAAGAAGCCTGTTGATTTACACCTCAGTAAATACTGTAATGAATGTGATGGATTTATAAAGGACGTTCTCTGGGTCAGTAACCCTGTGTGACAAACTATCACAATACCAGGAACGTATTCGTCGATAACTGTATCACTGAAATCCCACTGTTTTTGATACCAATACAAAACCATGCTCAAAAACCAAACAAACAACTTTTCTTAATTTGTCCATGTTTCAAAGTGTTGGTCTAACTTCAGTGTTGGTCTCAAGTGGGTGTAGTAAACATGTGTAACTAAAAAAGAAGTAAAGGAGGATGTGGCGGTGGATGGATATGTTAAAGAAACCTAACATACTTAATTGACATCACATAAATGGGTGGATTTATTGAGCAAGCTGGCTAAAGCTTCATCCAGCCATCCAAAGGCCAATGGGTAAGGGCCTCATACTGGACTAATTCATGTTACATTACATGTCATTTGTTAGACGCTTTTATCCAAAGCGACTTATACTGTGGACAATCCCCACAGGAGCAATATGGGGTGAAGTGTCTTGCCCAGGGACACAACGACATGCTGACTGCAGTGGGGCTCGAACTTGCTACCCCCTGATTCCAAGTCCAGCACTCTACCCTACCCCACTATTTTAATGATACGTTAGAGAAGAAGAAAATAAAACATCACCCAATTTGACCATAGGAAAAAATGACACACATAAGCAGGTGATTGGGTAGTGGCATAACACGAAAATGAAAAGCAGCTGAAAAACACAGAGACCGAGATCTACTTAAGGAAAATCTTAATTGTGTGTGTGTGTGTGTGTGTGTGTGTGTGTGCGCCCAGTTTAACAATAACTGAGGGGACTAAACCCCCTTAAGCTATAGGCTGAGTGCTGCTTTGTTCAGCCTCATAATAAGCATTAAACAACAACATGGAACAACTACTACATATCCAGCTTTGATAATATATACATTATTATCATTGTTAATTATTGCCTAATTGGCTGATCATGCTGGATATGTAAAGCCATAGAAGCACTCTGAAAAGTACACTGCATTAAATATCCTTTTTTTAATGCAGTGAGCTACATATGACAAATATAAGACAGTGTAAAGGCCACACATAGAACATATATATATGGATAAATTGGCTAAATTATCAAACTAAAGCCTACCTATTTTACCCACTTTTTAACCAAAATGCATATTTTCGTCCATTTCTCTGAGTCTTTTTTACACTTTGTTCATATGCTTCCTCAGCTTTTAAAAAAAACGACAACTTCCACTGAGCATTGATGATGTGAACATGAAGCAAAACGTACACAATCAGCAGCCAGACATGCAGGTAGACTGGCTGCTTTCTGAGGAGAAATGTTTACCTGGTCTATGAGACAACAGTGATCCTCATGGACCCTCCTCAGTGCAGATGGTGATATATCCAGTGGAGTTTGTACAGTTAGAGATGAAGGATTGTAGTGTGTTCCTCCTTAGAGCCCATCAGAAACAAAGCTGAAGTCATGAAGCTGTGTTCAGTCTCTCCGGCAGCGGATCATCTATCTATGGACAAACTTTCCCTATTCTCCAAACACACTGGCTGCACTGCTGCCGTGACGTCACCAGCCTCTCCACCAATCACGGGCTGTCTAAGTCCTGCATGTTTCTATTGAAATAAAGGTAATAGTACATATTTATCTGCAAACATATATTACAAACATGTGTCTTTAAAGTAAGAATACGCCAACAAATATATTTTTTAACTGACAGATTTAGTTAAAATCCCAAATATCTACATGTACAAACCTGAAGGGAGTTTTGCAGGACAGAAATAGTCAGGGGAGTCAAAGAAAGGAGAAATACTTCAAACGTATTTACAAACTTATTTCCGACTTTCACTGCTTTTGTTGCAATAGCCGCAAATTCACAGTTCCATAATGTGTTTGTTTTTATGGTATAAATGTTGAAAAGGTTGTGTCACAGCGCCCTCTGTTGGCTGAATGCACAACTGCAGTGCAATCATACAGTATGAATCAGGTGCAGGGGCGGATCTAGAAAAATATTCATGGGGTGGCAAGAGGGTGGCAAGAGATTTTGAGGGGTGGCATCCCCTGGCAGAAGTATATGCTGATTTAATTGCACTCATATAAATCAATGTTAACTTGGAAAGCCACAATATTGATATTTTAACTCAATAACATAGGTGACATTATTGAAAGAAGGGCGGAAAATGTTGACAATAATTTATATATCTGGCTACCTTTCTAATGTTTTTAAGGTTTCCCAAAACCGGAGAGAGGAGGAGGCAGTGGGAAGTTGCAGTGGGAAGTTGCAGTGGGAAGTTGCCCTCAGAAGGGATGGTTTTGTTTCCTTTGGACACTTCAGGAGTGAGGACTTTGACAGGACGGGGCAGACTGTCCGGCTTAAAGATGGTGTCGTGCCAACAATATTCAACTTCCCAGCTCATCTTCAAGGGTGTGTGTATCATTGGCCAACAAGAATTCAAGGTGTATAAGATTGATATATAAATATGTGATTAAATGTCACACTTTAGTTTTCTTTCTGCAAGTTTAGGAATAAATAATGTGTATACAGCAGATTTTTTTTTGACACCAGCAGGATCAATAAACTGATCAGGAAAACTGGGTCTGTCATCGGCATCAAGCTGGACCCCTTTGAAGCTGTGGTGGAGAAGAGGACACTGAACAGGCTGTTGTCCATCATGGATAACCCCGCCCCTCTCCACCTGCAGCTGGACAGGCAACGGAGCTCCTTCTCCAACAGACTGCTGCAGCTCCGCTGTCACAAGGACCGATACAGGAAAACATTCTTGCCCATTGCAATAACACTGCACAATAAATCACCTCTGGCTGGAAGAGAACTCTCTGCTCCATAGTTTCTCTTGAATATAACCACGTTGTACATTTTACACATATATAATCTGTTCAATATTTTATATTTAACATTAATATTCCATATGCCTTATATTTATGTATATGTATAGATATACATAATATCCTGTCAAATTGTGTATTGCCTTATATTTATGTATATATATTAGGGCCGGGACTCGATTAAAAAAATTAATCTAATTAATTACAGGCTTTGTAATTAATTAATCGCAATTAATCGCATTTTTAATCGCATATAAATATTTGACCTGAGAACAGTGAGAAGCAATTTTTTTCACATGGATTTTAGT
>NW_011354580.1:0-2270 GCF_000735185.1 Notothenia coriiceps
TTGTGGTTGTTATATTTCCATCTTAGTTAAGGATGTTAGCATATGAAGCAATAAAGGTCACCTATTATGCAAAATGCACTTTTTGATGTCTTTTATACATAAATATGTGTCCCTAATGTGTAAGGAGGCTCACAAAGTGTAAGAAAATACAACCCTCTCTCTTTTCCTCCTTACCCACATCTCTAAAAACGTGGGGTACAACAGAGCTGATCTAGATTTGCTGCGGTCATGACGACATTACTAAAATGTGGGCTGGCTTTACGTTGAACTCCTGACAACGTCCCGCCCACGTCCCAACCTATCGTCCCCATATACAGTCGGCTAGCTGAATCCCCTCCCTCAGCTGTGTGTCTGTGTATTCAGCAGGATGTCTACGAGAGGGACTTAGAGTAAAGTTCTTATATATATATATAACACATAGAATGGCACTATTCTAGCGGTAAACACTGAATATGCATTGTAGCATGCCTCATACCCTTCTATTTCAGCCCTGTTACTTGAGTGCTGATTCTGGGTCTGGCCCTTTAAATGTAACCGAGCTGCTGATGGCCACGCCCCATTGGAGCTGCTGCTAACGCTTTCTCTCTCGCAGGCTTACCACAATGTGAGTACTTTTTTATATCCTGCTTCTTTACACATATTCTCTCCTGTACAGCAGACCTTCCTGTTAGACACCTGCTAATACATGGAATTTTCTATAAATTCTCCATTAGTATGACTTCATAATGTTGGAATATGGCCCTGTTTACTCACAGCAGTTCACTGTGTTTACCTTCATCAAATCATCAGGGTCTTTCCAATTTTCCAATTTGTATATGTAGAATCTAATGAGAAAACATCTTCAAAGCACTGAGCCCGCTCATTACTGGTAAGGTTTACGTCTGTTGGATATACAACATTCTGAAAGAGATTGCATTACAAATCTTGTATAAAACATGGCCTTACACCAGGCCTAATTCCATCCAAATAATCTGACTGAAAAATCTCACTTTGTTTAAAATAAATCTTTAGTTTGATCTCTGAATGCAGAAATCCTGTACACATTTCAAGATATACATACAAATCTAAAGACTTACTTTAAACAAAGTGAGATTTTTCAGTCAGATTATTGGGATGGAATTAGGCCATGTTTTATACAAGATTTGTAATACAATCTCTGCAGTGTGTTTCTCCACCCCTGTGGTTGGAGTTATAGCCTCACCTGTGTTTGTGGGCTAACATACACTCGCCTCCGGCCAGCGGATCCACATTGTAAATAAAGAGCTGACCATCAGCGGTGGCCACCAGTAGCCGTGGAAGCTTCTGGATCCTGAAACATCAGATCAAGTATTTATTTCAGTTGTTGTGTAAAAAAATCATGGCATCACTCTTTCGTCCAACACAAAAGTGATCGGACAAGGAACTGTACCCAAAAGTTGTTTTCAGTAAATATAATATCTGTGTCATAGCTAGATCAGTGAGGACCTAATGAGGCGTGGTGAAGACAAATATAAATGATCATCACAGTGTAAACACACATCTTAACTCTCAGGTAGGTCTTCAATAGGTGAGGACTGATTGAGTGTAGGGCTGCAACAAACGACTAATTTGATAATCGATTAATCTATCGATTAATGAAACGATTAATCGATTATTCGGAACGTTAAGGTTTTAACTGTACTACTACTTATATCAATACTGCTTATCGATCCGGTCCTTTTAACGATAGTATTAACGGTTCTTTTGACAAGAAATAAGGTAAACTAACTCAACAAATTGTGAACAAAAATAACATTGCTTTTTATTTTAATTAAATGCATAATATTTCACATCAAAAGAAACAACAATGTTTTAACAAATCATATTAAATAATGTGATGACAGAACTGTAAACAGAATAGCTGAAACTTTAACAAAATAACTAATTCAGTTACCTCTAATCATTAACCTATGTTTTTATAACTGAGTTAACTCTGTGTGTTGCTGTTAGCATACATAACACCTGACGTGGAAAGGTTACTCTTGGACGGGGCTACAGGGCTACTAGAAAGACAGTCGAATCCGGTGCATTTCTCCGTCTGAATGTGGTGCACTTTTGCTAAATGTTTAGACAAATTGCTCGTTTTACCGCCTTTATATGATAAACTGTTATTGCACTTTTGGTAACGAGCATTGTCCACATCGAGACGGCTAAAGTTTAACCACACCTCGGAGCGCGTGCTCTCCGCCATCTCCTGCGTGTGTGTGTAAACTGCCCCGCCCCCTCGCAAGCAGGCGGGGGAGAGATCTCAA
>NW_011354581.1:0-1502 GCF_000735185.1 Notothenia coriiceps
TCACCCTGGGGTCACGAGCGTGAGGACGAATCATCATTTTTTTAAGGAAATTGTTTTTATTTGTTATTGTAATTACTGTGAAATGTATTATGTTTTCGTCATTTTTACAACAAATACACACTTGCAATGATTTTATATTTATTAGACTATTAAAAAAATCATGCTTCAAATAAGTGGTAATCGTAGCATATATGTGTTTTTTAAGAAGCAGCTATTTCTGATCTAAAACTCGGCTCTACTCGATGAAATCCATCCTATAGCGAGTGTACTCACCGACCACAGAGAAGATGAGCGTGTTGGTGAAGTGTTTGTAGAGAGCCAGCTTCACGACGTTTCTGCGCAGCTGCAGGAGGCGAATGGTCTGAGACAGGCTGATGAAAATGTGGAGGCAAATTAAGGAGAACATACTCTATATATATTTGAGTAAAAACAATGAAAGGCTTATATCAGCAACTGTTTTGATAAAGCAACTCCTTCAGAAGGCAAGTTAGGTAAAGGATATCCACCACATGACGCAGGAGTCAATAAGGGAGAGGCCGAGGTTCGCCACCAGAGCCACCGTCCCGTAGAAACCCTGAAACACAAGACAAGATATAAAGAATTAGTCAATCTTAAAGGAAGACACATGAGATAAGCTTGCGTGCAAATACATTTTAGTCAATTTTAATTCAACATTTCAGAATCAAATTTTCAGAAAAATGTACTTAAGGGAATTCTTATTTCATAACTACAATATTTATTTAAGGGATTATACCTAATGCCTCTGATCGTGTTTTATTACCTAGAGTTTATTAGGAGTTGCATACACCTGCTCTTTTATAATAATAATAATAATAATAATAATAATAATAATATACATTTATTTTGGGGGGCGCCTTTCATAACACCCAAGGACACCTTACAGGGCATAGGGGCAATATAGGGAACAATTAAAACAGTGGATTTAGTGAAGTTTCAGCCGGTGTTAAGACAAGACAAACAACAGGAAATTGACTACAAAAGGACACAGGGTATAGATTATAAAGAAAATGCTGGTTTGAACAGGTGGGTTTTGAGTTGGGTTTTGAATGTTGTTATGGAATCAGACTGTCGGATGTGTAGTGGCAGGGAGTTCCAGAGTCTGGGAGCCGAGCAGCTGAAAGCTCGAGCACCCATGGTTTTGAGGCGATAGCTTGGGACGGTGAGAAGTCCTACGGACGAAGAGCGGAGGGTGCGGGGGGGGTACTCCTGAAGGAGGTCGGTGATGTAGATGGGGGCTAGGTTATAGAGAGCTTTGTATATGAGTAGAATGTTTTTGTAGTCAATACGGTAGCGTACAGGAAGCCAGTGTAGCTGAGTGAGAATGGGGGTGATGTGGTCGGATGAGTTGGTGCGGGTGATGATCCGGGCAGCAGAGTTCTGGATTATTTGCAGTCTATTGAGGAGCTTGATGGGAAGGCCAGTCAGAAGTGCATTGCAGTAATCAATCCGGGATGTGACGAATGAGTGGACCAGGATTTCAG
>NW_011354582.1:0-6395 GCF_000735185.1 Notothenia coriiceps
TATCTCGGGGTCTTGTTCTCGAGTGAGGGAACAATGGAGCGTGAGATGGGTCGGAGAATCGGAGCAGCGGGAGCGGTACTGCAGTCTCTTTACCGCACCGTTGTGACGAAAAGGGAGCTGAGCCAGAAGGCAAAGCTCTCTGTCTACCGCGCCATTTTCGTTCCTACCCTCACCTATGGTCATGAAGGATGGGTCATGACCGAAAGAACGAGATCGCGGGTACAAGCGGCCGAGATGGGTTTTTTCCGCAGGGTGGCTGGTGTCTCCCTTAGGGATAAGGTGAGAAGTTCGGTCATCCGGGAGGGACTGGGAGTTGAACCGCTCCTCCTTCGCGTGGAAAGGAGCCAGTTGAGGTGGTTCGGGCACCTAGTTAGGATGCCACCTGGGCGCCTCCCTAGGGAGGTGTCCCAGGCACGTCCAGCTGGGAAGAGACCAAGGGGTAGACCTAGGACCAGGTGGAGGGATTATATCTCTTCGCTGGCCTGGGAACACCTTGGGATCCCCCAGTCAGAGCTGGTTGATGTGGCCAGGGAAAAGAAAGTTTGGGGCTCTCTGCTGGAGCTGCTACCTCCGCGACCCGACCACGGATAAGCGGGAGAAGATGGATGGATGGATGGAAGTAAAAAAACTATTGAATTTTTCATAAAAAGTCATTTAAAAAGTCGAGCTTATCGCAGAAAATCATTAAATATCCACGGTAAGTGATGACCTAAAAAGTCATAGAAAAGTAAATAAAATTGACAATAATTAGCAAATAATGTCCTTAAAATGAGAAATGCCTTTAGAAAATGATAAATAGTTTCTACAAGTCATTAATAATGATGTATATATATATTTTTTTAAAGGTGATAATTACTTGTTAATAAATAGAACTTAAAACTTTTCTCTCTTTATGACCCCGTGGCTCACCTGGTAGGGAAGGTACCTTGCACAGTGAGCCAGGAAGAATCCATGATGCCAGGGTTCTAATCCCCCCTGCAACTGCAGAGCTGCTTTTCAGGACCAAAGAAAGCTAACATTTGGAAAAAAAGCACCAAAAAAAAACGTTTTTCTGCTATTTCTTATACTGATCTACTCGGCCTGCTTTCCTACGCTACTTTCCTCTCCTGCTCTGCCTGCGTTTCCTATGCTATGCTCCTATGCTAAGGCAGGTGTCTCATCTACTATGCACTAACTGCCACAGCTACTCTGCACTACCACCCTCACCTACTGTGCATTACCTGCATCATCTACTAACTGCCGCAGATACTCTGCACTACTTAACTCAGCTGCTCTGAGTCTCGAACACCGTACATGCTAAGCAGCGGAGCTGAACTCGACACGGGCGCCTTAATACCGAGAACAGACCCAATCCGGCCACCACTGGTGTTGTATTCGGAAAAACCACTGCACTTAATGAGGATCAAACCTAAGACTTCAGAGCAGTCTTATCACTCCATGCTTTGAGATCTGAGATAGGTCTCTGGTAGAGTTTGTGTCACAACCTCTGCATGTCACTGGGATAGAACACTGGCTTGAAGGCTGGAGGTTCTTGGTTCAATCCTCTTTATTTCCACTGGTTTTCTGGTAAAATGGTGGGAAAAAGGTATAATGAAGAGTTTTTCATTTACAAATATTTACAAGGACAGTTTTTTTCAGATAGAGTGCACTATGGCTTATTATATTTCCTACTTTACTTTGTGACGTAATCTACAAAGCAACTGATTACTGTCTCAATCTAATAGCTCAGAGTGTATCATACAACGCTGCTCAGGTGAGCAGGAGTCTTGGGTTCGATCCTCATGAGGTCCATGCATTTTCCAAGTCTAATCACCCAAAGTAGAGAATGAATCTACCAAAGGTGACGTAAAGCCACTGGTCAAATGGCTCAGAGGGATAGAATACAGACTGTGAGACTGAAGGTTGTAAGTTTGAGGCTTTTCATGTGGAGTAATCTTTAAGGTCAAAAATCCCAATGAACAAGCCATAAGCTCTACGAAACATTACTGTCTCAGGACAGATGGCGCAGAGGGATAGAAGACATGTTAGAAACCCTGAGGTTGTGTGTTCTAAATGTCACATGTCGACCACACCTTGACGCGGCTGAAAACACCTTCCAAATTAAATGTTGTTTGGATGCGGAATTCATAAACATCGGGGTGGTGTATTCAAAATTAAAAAAACGGTCCCGAAATGATCGGAGTTTCCAATCAAAAGTTATTCAAGGGAAAAGGCAGAACGCCACGGGGCCCACATTTCACAGACCGTGTCTAAGCTATCACCCAGACTAGGTTCTATATGGATGCCCACCTCGTAGTGCCAGATATTCACATTTTAAACTCCACTATGATTCCCCCCAACCCCTTGCCCTGGCCAATCAAAATCTGCTCATATCCACTTTTCACAAAAAAAAAAAAAAAAATGTTTATAGGGGTGTAACGGTTCACAGAAGTCACGGTTCGGTTCATACCTCGGTTTGGGGGTCACGGTTCGGTACGGGTTCGGTACAACAAGGAAACGCAAAAAAAAGTCCCAAATGCATAATTTTTTTTTGCTGTTATTTATTTTTAACAGTAGTGCAAGTTTTGCTATGAAAATAAGGAACTCTAACATTTGGAATCATTAACTGTATAACACAGTTAAAAACAAACCACAAACAGTAACACACACACTCAGATGGCCATATTATTTATAATGGCTGATGTCAAACAAAAAGGTTTAATAAACGGTACAACTAAAAAGAATGTCTTGAAAGTATTAAAATAAATAAGAAGAAAATGTTTCAATAAAAGCCAATACAGAACTGTAACATCTCCTGATGTCAAAATATAAAATAAATACAATGATAAATATTTAAAAAAATGAAATCTGTACCTTTAGGAGCAATGTCTAACATGTGTAATTAACTTGTGAGTGTGTGAGGCCATTATGCCTAAATAAAGGTACTCAAGCTTTACTCTATTTTCAAGTTTTTCTTCAAAAAGATGAGTTTGTCTACGTTGTCAGTAGTGATGGCACATCTGTAACTATGTCACCTGCCGTCGAGAAACCCTCTCGCTGGGGACTGAGACTGACTCGGAGGTGATTGAGCATGTTTGACGTGTTACCACTAGCATACCGCACCGCTGTCGAACAATGCTGAAACACCGTCCTCGTCCAATCCACAACTCGCACCCCATCATTGTTGTAGTCCACAGGGAATGTTCCCACACACCTGATTCAAAAGAAGCAGGTTAGGTCTTCTAGCTCCTGTGTGTTATGTGAACTCGCCATAGCAACTAACTTTTCTTCTTCATGTATTGTGTTTGTTTTGTTGTGTTTTGTTCTTGTTCTTCATTTGTTATACGGGTGGCTGGCTTTTAGGCACAATACCGCCCCCTGGATTATAAATAGTGTAATGGATACTGCCCTGACTGACAGACTTTTTTCCCACTCGTAAAAAAAGGCGTATTCGCCGTGTGACTGCATGTGCCGAACCGCGACGGTACGCGACGAATACGGACAGGTGCAGCTGAACCCAATGGATGCCAAATAAGCAAATATTGGATCATGAGGATTCACCTGAAGATAGTGAAAGAACGTGATCAAACGATTGCTTTTCTCTCTCTCGCTCTTTGTAGTTTTATGAGACATTCCTGATATCTATAGTCATCATGAACAATCCCTCACCAGTGACCCTCTCCCCCTGATCCGTCCCTTTAAGGCTGCGAGCACATCTAGGTGAGCTTCGTCCCGTTGATTTGATACACAGACATCAGATTATTTCACCCATCTATACAGTTACATGAATAATTCATCGGCTCCCCCCTCCCACCTTCCTCTGTATGTGCTGCATACAGATCCTTGCAGAACTGACCTATATTGCCTCTCAGAGGAAAGACAGTGTTTCTCATGAGCAGAGCGAGACGGGGTTTGAACGATTCCCCAGTGTGACTTCATCCCTATGACTGCATCCTCACCCCATTATCATCAAATGACCCAGATTTCTACACACTTCTGAGTGTCGAGAATCACTTCTGTGTCATTGTGTGGATCATAGATGCATCTCCTGCTGATCGGCTCCAGAGTAAGTTCCCCCCCGCTGAAAGCCTTCCAACTCATCGCTGGTTCACATACAAAGCTATAACAAA
Source organism: Notothenia coriiceps (assembly GCF_000735185.1). Lineage (NCBI taxonomy): Eukaryota > Metazoa > Chordata > Actinopteri > Perciformes > Nototheniidae > Notothenia > Notothenia coriiceps. The sequence goes on from NW_011354582.1 coordinate 4,110, forward strand.
GCTGGTGACAATCGGCTGCAGCACAACGAGTGGTACTTTTGAGAGGTGAAGGTAGCGGGGGTGGGAGAGTTGCAAAGGAGTGTGTGAGATCAGTGCTAAATCCATTGTAATCTCCCTCTAAGCTACAGACCTGCTCCACAGAGGCCTCATGAGAAGGAGATGGTCCGTTATGACTGGGCCTTTCATCCGGGCAGTGGAGATCACATCTGAAGAATGCTCCGCTTTCAGAAATTCAGCACGGAGCTCCAACAATGCTTTATTCTTGTCACATCAGCATCAAGGAGATGCATCAGAGACCTTTTAATTTACACTTATGTAATCTGCTTCAGACTTAAATTTCCACAAAACCAAAGTGCTTTTCTTAGTGTGTTGGTGACAAGTTTGCCACTCAAAAACACATGTTATACAAAAGCATCGAACACTCCATTTATACACATCAATGTAACATTAGCATCGTATGTCTTATCTAAGCGAATACAAAATGTTTCTTCATAAACTGGTTGTAACTAGATTACTTTTGCAGAGATAGCAGCTCGACACAGTGAGATTTATTTCTGCCAGATTAAGGACAAGTTTATTTTCTAGAATTTTAAATCAGCGCTGCAGGGCATAAATGCTTGTGTCTTATTTAGAGTATCTATTCTCTATGGTAGGATACCTCTGATTTACATATTGGCAAATATTGTATGAGCTTGAATGACATGATTAGATGTCTTTTCCATCACTGGAAAGTGAAAGCAGGCCTCGCCTCACACAGGAAGTGTGATTTTCTTTGTTGTATGTTAAAGTTTTACCTGCCTGGGTTTTGGCTCTGTTTTTGGCAAGGCCTTAATGCAATGTCACCACATTTGTCCATCCATCAAACACATGGTTCTTAAAGCCTTATTTGCCACACTCTCAGTGAATATTGAGAGTCCAATGATGATGAATACAAATGTTCACAGTCCCTTAAACATTACTTACGGATTCCACCATGAACAAAAGAAAATTACGCACGATATTGCAAATTCTACGCACCAATTACTATGGCATTTGTTAGAAATATTTACTGTACCAAAGGATGATTGGATTAACCTCCTCAATGCATCATCAATTTAAAATGCTCCCCCGACTTTGACTTTCATGTAGTCTGCCTTAGCCTTAGACCAAAAAACAAGTTCCATACATATTAAAGGTCCCATGTAATGGCCATTTCAACTGATCATAATTCCATTGTTGAGGTCTACTAGAATAGATTTACATTGTTCAATGTTCCAAACCCACATTGGTTTCTCATACAGCATCTCTGTATAGTAGGGCTGCACGATATTGAAAAAAACTGACATCGCGATTTTTTCCCCCCCCTGCAATATATATTGCGTTTTTTTTAACTATATTTAACCGGATGAAGGTATTGTCCTCCTGTGCCTCGCTCATTTTTTACCGGTGTTTTGATTGTCTGCAAACTAGCGGGGCGGGGCCTGCTGTGATCTGATCAAGAATGATTGTGATTGGTGGTTTGCTGTGCATGCAGAGCCTGTATGTCACTCACTCAAGTACCCCTGACATGAGAGCCGCGCAAGTTTTCCTTTTGTAGCAAGCAGCCAGAGCAGCCCTGCTGCTGTACTGGCTTGTAGTTCGTTTATAGCATAACGTTAGCATTTTGCTTCTGGCGACTAGATTTATGATTTAAAAATTATAAAAGTAGGGTTGACATGTGGAGATTATCCGGCTGAACAAAACGTGATCCCTCTCTTAAATGTGTGTCAACCAGAAACCTTATTTCGAGCTATTTTCCAAAATCCTATGGAGAATTTGCATTGGTTTTTGACGAAGGAACCGAAAGAAGTATACTTCCGGGCTTAAGGACGCGTCACTGTGACGCATAGCCAAAACCGGAAGCTGCATACACTCTGGTGGCTACCATTAGCAGCTAACTTTTGTGCTCCGATTTTTACATAAAAATGGAATTATGGATTATAAACAATTGCTTCAAAGCCACAGATACATTATTAACCTATGGATCAACCGATTCAGCCACGTTTTTTCTCGTTTTAATGCCATTGAACACGTCTTTTGATCAGATTGACAGCTACGGTGAGACGATCTCCCTTAAAAGCTCCGTAAAGGTACGTGTTGTGATGTCTTTGTTTGCTTCCCCTGTCGCGAGATCGGATCGCTTAGATACTATACTTAAATAATCTGTCTCAGCTTTAATCGGATATATTGTATGTGCAGTTTCGATAAGTAATAAGGGTATCTTTATTTTGAATTCTGTGCTAAAGTGCGTTAGTCTATTTTTTTTTT
>NW_011354583.1:0-8901 GCF_000735185.1 Notothenia coriiceps
GTGTGTGTGTGTGTGTGTGTGTGTGTGTGTGTGTGTGTGTGTATAGACAGAATCTGTAACTGCCTGCATGGCGCTGTGGAGGATACTGATTGCATGTTCAGTGAGAGGCTAATCATTCATCCGACACACAGACATGATATGCATACACACACACACACTGATGATGACATTCACACACAACACACACACACACACACACACACACCACTGCAGAGACAGGCTTAGTCAACGAGAGATGAGAGGAAATCAAGAGGATGGAGGAGCAGAGAGGGAATTTGTTTTAGCAAAAACCGCAGGAGGAAAACATTTTTGGGTGATTAATCTAGATGTATGGACATGATCAGAATACACATTTTAAAGCTGTTAGATCCACTCTCAATCCCCCCGTGGATTAAACGTGATGAAATCTAATTGTAAAATATCCTAATCAGGTTTATTGCCAAGTAGGTTTACACTTGCCAGCATTTTGCATCTAGTGTAGAATGGTTCATAAGAGGAATGAAATGGAACAAAAGCAAATATAGAACATGGAGAATAACATGGATAATAATAAGTATATATATATATATATAGAATATTTCAATATCTATTTCCTCTCTGAAGCAGATGGGTATGTCTCTTTCTGCGTCTCAGTTCTCATTTTTATTGCGATTTTTCTCCTCAAACAGTGTGAGCTTAAACGGATATTCTACTTATTTTTGTGTGTGCAAATCCCCGGGGGATTCTCTCCGTGCAGCTGCATACAACTGCAGTGATTTGACAGATCATGCTATCTGAAGCTTGTTGAAATGTTTAACAGCAGAACAAAGTGGTTTACTGTAGGAAATGTGCACCACATAATACTCCCTGATTCACTGGAATGATAGTCCTGCTGATGTGCAGGTGTATATCAGTATTTGTCTGTAACCAGAGCTCAGTCTGGAGGGAACACAGGGATTTTAGCCTTTGCAGACCATTTACATGCACACAAACTTATAGAACACACTACAGGAAGGGGATGACTCTATAGATAATTAGAAAATTGGAGTTTGACCCACATCCTTTTACGCCACCCAACTAAACTCTTCCACTCTTGTTAGTCCCGTGTTCCCGGTATTAAACATCTTTACTTGTCGTAGTAGGAAAAGGACAGATGTTACTAATACACAATGTCATTTTTCGAGTCACTACATTTGATACTCAACTTGCCGGCATTACACACAAAACCCATGCACCCCGTTAAGCCCGCGTCACACTGTCCCGAAATTGACACCAGATGGACACACGAATATGGAATTGTGAATTTCGCACGAAGATGGCCCCGAACTTGGTCAACAGCCAAGCAACAGCCGAAGCAAGTACGATGCCTACAGAAGGCCACACGATGGCACCCGAACCACTCCGTCATGTTGTTTCCAGAGCAACAAAAACTTCCTGTCAACGGCGTAAACTCGCCTTCAAAATAAAAGAATCTAAATAAAACAGGAAGTTAACCTAAATTACATTCAAGACATACAACTGCAACGAAAGTAACAAAAACAATGTAATATCCTTTTCAGTTTCACAGAACACAAATTGTACTATAATACGATGGCTACAGAACGGCATTGCGAGGGCTTCACGTAGTCGTGGTGCCTTCCTAAGACAATCGGGCAGCTTCTAGTTTCCTTTGTATTGTCTTCGTGAGGCGAAAAATGCCCGATGGCACCGATGATCACACGAAGTAAAGACGAAGATGACACGATTTGACAAGATGCCCTCACGATGGCCTTACGAAGGGCAAAATGGACACGCGAATTAAACACGAAAATGCACCTTCGCAAGGTCTTTCGGCAATTTTTTGGCATGCCAAAGATTTTGCCACCGCTCACGAAGTTGCTGCCGGAGCCTGAGAAACTCCACCGGCGGTCATACGATGGCTTAAGATGCCCTCACGGATGGCCCGAGGTTGTTACGATCAGAGCCGAATTTGAACATTTCCTTTTATTGTGTGTCCATCTGGTGTCAATTTCGGGACAGTGTGGTCGGGGCTTTATTCCTTACACCTTAAACGTCTCATAAAAACATTTTTTTCTTTAAATTTTCAATGCTTTCACCCTGCATGACGCTGTGTTTGCAATCTACTAAAAGAAACTCTGAAAGCGGCTCTCTCTGACCTCACAAAGCCCCAGCAGAGCCTCAGAATTCATTACACACATTTTTTAATAGGCTGAATTCAACTCTAAATGAATAGTAAATAATCTGCAGAATGTCTGCAATTCTTTAAAACCACAGCGTGACATAAAAGAAGTTCAGATTAAAACAATGATTTTCTCTAATATCTCACACAGTGGGTAGTTCTTGGACTTTAACCAGGACTGTGTTTTTTGAAACTGCTCCCACTTTCCTCTGTTTATTTTCCATTTCTCATTTGCAGCCAACTCTCCTTTAAACTTCAGAGCTGCTGAATCAATAGAGCGCTGAGAGCCAGGCTGCACTGTAGCCCACACTTCCAATAATGTTACATCACATTACATTTCATTTTGCTTTTACCCAAAGCTATATCCGATAGAGGAGAAGAGTTTATCTGTCTCTGCTTCACCTGCACACCGCTCATAGGCTGATCAATTGGGAGAAAGAAGGATTTAGAATAACAATACTCTGCTGTTTTTCCAGTCGTTTTTTGCCTCATACTCACTTGTAGTCTTTTGCCGCAACATGTTTGTTAGTCTTTTCTTGTGTGAGTGTTTAGATATGTGAGTATACCCTCCTCTTTCCCAATTACCGAAATAAATCACACTAAAGATTACCTGCCTGTCAAAAATGCAGTCAGAAATATATCACATTTTTCTCAAGTTAGTTTCTGAAATCTAATCTATTTGAATCTACAATATCGATCTCTGCTGGTGCTGATTACCTAGCTCTTTTCACATTTAATCTAAAAACACCTTTGTTGCTGCTGCATGAAATCACGCAATCAATAACAAACCTGCATCCACATGCCGTCCTCTCTCTCTGTCTGGCACTTGTGTCAGTCGGTCTGTCGGGCGTGAGAACGTTTCCCTTTTTATCACTCGAGGGTAGAGCTCCAAATCAACCCCTCTCCTTGCTCTGATCCCTCTATCTGAAAGTATCTTATCTTACTGGAGAGGGTCTTTATTCACGCTGTGGCCTCGCTGCACTCACGTCTGCCCTTGATACGTTTAATTAAGTGCTCAGCGCAACCATACTGAGAGTTTCAAGGTAGTTTGACTGCAGAAAGCCGACTGTAGGTCACCTGAGCTCCAGATGCAGCGCGATGGAGCCTCAGGGAGCCGTCGCACCTGATTGAAAGTACGTGAGTAAAAGTACTTATCTCGTAAATCTGCTCATAGATTGTAGGTCAACACTGTAAGAAACTCTACGAATCTGCCTACCGTAACAACATATTGAGACTGGCCAACAACATCTCTGACCCCCCACCATGTCCTCAATATGACTTGTTTCCATCAAATCAGAGGTACAGGGTCCCACGATTTAATAAAGTTAGACTGAAGCGTTCTGTTGTGCACCAGTCAATCCTCAAATTAAATACACAGTTAAATCCCAGGTAACATATACGTTAGTGCAGTGCTTCTCAAACTTTTTTCAGTAATGTACCCCCTTTGAAACATTTTCTCAGCCAAGTACCCCCTGACCGACCCCGAACATTTTTGATCGAAAAAGCCTATACGAATAATTCCAATATAGTGATGTTCCATCAGTGTGTGATTTATTAACTCCTTCATGCATTACAGCAAACTAAGGATATTTTCATTTTATGCATGAAAAAAAATAACGACATTTTTTTAAAACAGATTTTTCCAAGGAGTTTTTCAATTGAAGTAATATCTGTTTAACAAACCAATGAACAAAATGATATATTATGCAAAACTATAAAATTCAATACACAAATTTGACATGTTTATATGAGGACCCCCTTGATGGTTCTAGGAATATTTTATATACAATTGTGTTTTCTATTTAACTTATTGTACTAAGATTATTTTTGTAATCATGCATGGTATTTTTTTTATTAACTTCTTTTAGTTTTTTTTAAATCTCATGTATCCCCTGCAGTACCCCAACGTACCCCCATTTGAGAACCACTGCGTTAGAGGGTCTTGAGCATGTTGTCTTCAGTGAATGTCATGTTTTGTTAAATGTTTGTTCCCTTGTATTGTCTCTTAATATTTGTCCTTATTTGATGTTGTAAATGGAGCTGCTGTGATGCAAGAACAATGTCAGACTCGATCTGATAATTAGATATTATGGTGTGGTATCGTTGGTTACTTTGCATCCCTGCTGGCTCTGTTAATCTCAGAGTGAGTTCCACAGATTGGCCGGATCTTTTCGTCCTGCAGTAAATCTCGGGTTAATTGTCTCCGTGCCTCGGTTGGTTTTCCAGCTGATGTGGCTGCTGAATTGTTAATGTGACCTTTTAGTGGCTCAGCTTTCAACAGCTATCACCTTCAAAGTGTCTCTTAAAAAGGGGGGAGGGGGTCACCTCTTTTATTTTCAAGGGGAAAAATCCTCATTTGTGGGTAAATCTTAGCAGCGGAAGAACAAGTACACGTACACACACACACACACACACACACACACACACACACACACACACACACACACACACACACACACAGGATCAGCTTCCTGCCGGGGCTTTCATTACATTCAGGTGACACATCCCCAGCAGCTGGCACCGTGGGGGGGCGGCAGGACGATGGGTACCCTTACAGCCTGATCTCATTCACTGTCACACACCTGCTTTCACCTGGGCAATACATTCAGAGGATTCAAATAATTAATTTGTCACAAGTAGAATAGCAACGCAACATTTTGAGAAGGGAAATCTTGAGTGACAGGCTCAATGTAACAGAATATCATCAAAGTATAACACATGAAATAATGCAATAGACACACTACTAGTTCAATTAAGTGTCAGGAATAAGAAAAATATTAAGATTTCAATTAGATTTAAATAAACAAAATGTAAAACATGTTGTCGGACAGTGTATGATCAGGACCGCAATACTATGTTCTATTTCATAAATGACCAAGTTGGAAGTGTTATTATTTTATTCAATAAAAGCATGAGCAATCATCTCTCTCACGCACAATGGACTTTATTAGAGGGTGTCTCGAGAAACCCTTTGCCAATCGACTTCACAGATGATTGGCTAAATGGCGCCAAATTTGTCACCGTCATTTAGTCTAATAACTTGGCCATTTTTTAAATAGCACATAGAATTGCGCTCTTGATCATGTACTGTCCGACATTGCAACATGTTTGGTGTTTTAACATTTTGTTTATTTAATTATATTTTAATCTTCAAGTTTGTTTATTACTGCAATTTAATTGAACTAGTTAGTCTATTGCACTATTTCATGTCTTATACTATCTACACATGTCCACCAGATATGGTTGTTATAGCGCAAAAACATTAAGGAGATGTCGTGAAAGTCCAGAGCGTTTCAGCAAACATTGAGGGCCAGTTACAGCAAAACTTATTTGGATTGGTCCAAATATCGGGTACCAACATTGGAGATGATTGGTCAAAATGTGCAGGAGACGTAACAGGAAGAACAGATTTGGGCAAAATACAAAACGGTAGTAACTCCATTAAGGGTCAAATTGGCATTGATTACATGAATGGATTTGTCTAGAACCACAGAATCCAGTAAAAGAAAATGTTTCTTTTTTCAAATTTGGTGTTGATTGGTCAAAATCTACTTTGGATATATTTCAAATGGCGTAAAATGTATTCAGATACAAGTTGCCATGGCTTAGTTTTGTTGGAACCAGCGGAATCCAGGAATGTGATTCTGTTTCTGAGCCTTTCCAAAATGACTAACACAATCTGGCCAAATTGCACCATATTCAACACGGGACTGCCTGATCCACAGCAAAACACCCGCCAAGTGTGAAGTAGATCGGATGAACGGTTCTCAAGACATGTGAAGGACAATCAGACGACACACACACACGCACAGATTCCTATCTTTATAGTTAGATTTACAAAAGGGAGACCTGTGTTTGAAAGCCTAACAGCTATTACTTTCCCACACAGATGAAGCCAGCAATGTGACAAATTGCATGTCTGAGAAACTCGCTTTACACTCTGATTTTCAGCGAGGAAAGTCTCTCAAAGTCTTTTTTTATTCCACGCACAGATTATCCGTGCAGGAGAGAGAGAGTGAATTATAGATGTACTGAGCGTTTCTGGCTGTGAATGATTGCAGTCTATGGGAGCCCATCTCAATAGAGCGGAGACATAAAATCAATGTGCAGAGTGCAACCTAATCAATGCTGCCATGATGACGACACAGGGGGGGCACTGAGAGACACTTTTATTCAGTTAGCCCGGGGTGGTCACCCTGCGTTTCCTCGCCACTGTGATTTATTACACTAAATGTAATGGTGCTGCAATTTCTGACAGCGCTGTGTTTTTTTCTCACACCCTTTTTTCTCACAGCAACTTGGCAATTTTTCCCAGTCATTTAATTTAAGTCCCCCCTTCGGAGAATGTGTTCGTTTTAGCGAAAGTGGCCTCTGCATATTGGCTAACGACGAGGACATTCACTCACAATAGGAGCTGAGTCGGCAGGTCTCTGTGACCTTGGTGTGTGTGTGTGTGTGTGTGTGTGTGTGTGTGTGTGTGTGTGTGTGTGTGTGTGTGTGTGTGTGTGTGTGTGTGTGTGTGTGTGTGTGTGTGTGTGTGTGTGTGTGTGTGTGTGTGTGTGTGTGTGTGTGTCTCTTGAGGACCGTGTATGGGCACAGCCGGGTCTTGTAGAAGGGCCGGAGAAAGAGACTGATGTATTATTGAAATGCTATTTGACTTCATCTGGTATAGATAATAATAGCCACATTTTACTTGAAGTGGTGCTTACAAGAAATCAGAAGTATATCACGGTATGTGCATTGAATATTAATGACATAAAAGGACGGCATACAGCACTGAATATCGAAAAGATGAGGTTGGGTCACAGAGTGGGAGTAGTTTTTCAATTGAGTATGTTAGCTTTAGTTAGTTTAGTTTTCATCTCAACTTTTTTTTTTAAACTCTTAAAGCGGACATTTTCTGCTCATGATCAGGTTCATATTAGTATGTAGTGTCTCTACTGTGACATGCCTCCATTCTTTAATGTTCAAAAAGCTCTTTATTTCTCTCTTACTGCCTTTGCTGCAGCACCTCTTTTCACTCTGTCTGAATCCAGAGCCCAGTCTTCTCTGGTTGGTTAGCTGACCAGCTCTGTTTTGATTAGACAACCGCCGTCTCGCCCCATAGCCCATCACGTACGATGTGTTAGAGCGCTAGCCAATAGCAGCGTGAGGGTTTCATAGTGACGTCACAAGGTTCTTTTGAAAACCTCAATAGAAACTTTGGATGTATACGAATGAAATCCTTTACCACCCTAATGTCAGGGTGATGTTCTGAATCTAAGTTTAGGACTACATCATATGTGTTGGTTTGACAGAGAGATTTCTTTCTGCAAAAATTACATTGAAAACCAAAACATTGGCTTTTTGTGGAGGGAACCAGGGAGATGCTACCTTCAGGGACCAACACAGACATTCAACATCACTATAACACTGGACTTCCCGTTTAACACACTCTGACCTGGAAGACGTTTATGGTGCAAGAATAGATCTAATGGCATGACATTAAACAGAGACCATACTTTTTTATTATGATGTGGTTGGAAAATAATCTTTTTATCGAGCCACGCTCAGATTCACCGGACACAAGACTCCGCCTGAGCTTCGGATATATTTTTGTCTTTAGATAAAGAAACAAGTGTTCAGTCGGTTTCCTGTCACTCCTCCAGAATTATTCAAAGTGCTACGCTGTCTCAGCACCTTCCATTAAAGTCAAATGTGTTTTGCTTGAAGAGCGTGTAAGGAGGATATTAATTCTCCACAGAAGCTTCACCTCTCGCTGTTTTTTCTCTGTCAACGAGATCACACACACACACACACACACACACACACACACACACACACACACACACACACACACACACACACACACACACACACACACACACACACACACACACACACATCCTCGCTCTTTCCACTGTGGAATTTTATACTCTCTGTTTTTTGAAAAAATATGAAAGCACTTTGATTTTAAGACGTTTTGCTAAAGATGAAAGAGGCCTTTTATGAAAGTATAAGAGTGTTTTCTCTGGGAAAGGAAATATCACACTGCTGCTCTGAGTTTCTGAAACTGAAGCGATGAGGAGTGACCTCAAATTATCTTAGGACTGACTTTTATAACAAATGTATTATTTACTACAGAGGTACATACTGGACAAAAGACAGTAGCATATTCTGACAAATTAACTTGTATTATCTTTTAAAACAATGCCGTTTGTTTGACCTCTGTGACTATTAGATCTAATGTTGGACAACAAATCATCAATCAACTCACTTTTAACATTTGGCTTGTTCTTATACAAAGTACCTATTTAAACAATTGTATATCTTGTTTCATTTTTGGTTATATTGCCAATTGGTTGGGGGTATGTGTGAGAGAAACTTCCTCTTGACAGGGATTTTAACCTTTGCAGACCATTTACATGCACAGAAATCTATAGAACACACCACAGGAAAGGGAAAACCCAAAAAGCAGAATAGGGCCTCTTTAATTGACTATAGCCAAATATTTAGTTTGGACGGACCCAAATAATAACGGATCATTTATTTCCCAAAAACCATGATCCAACCCTTAAAAAAGGACAGAAAATTCATTTAGGACATATTGTTCACTCTGAAACCTTGTAATGTCTGAATAGTCAGACTTTCCTTTCATTGGAAAGAGGCATAAAAGCTCTTTCTGCTTCTGCAAGGCCAAACACACCAACAGATTTCCAGCCTCTCACCGCAGTTTCAATGAGATTGGTGTACACTATCAGAGA
>NW_011354583.1:8947-14408 GCF_000735185.1 Notothenia coriiceps
GTCTCAGCATAAAAGCTCTTTCTGCTTCTGCAAGGCCAAACACACCAACAGATTTCCAGCCTCTCACCGCAGTTTCAATGAGATTGGTGTACACTATCAGAGAAATGGCTAGCCACTCAGTGAAAAAGACCTAATACCAAACTCTATTTTCTTTATGTTGTTTTCCCCTTCTTCTCTTTCATCTTATTTCCCTCTCTCTCTGTTTTATTGTCAGTATTTTCCTCCCAGCGAAAGGCCCAGAGTTAATGAATTACCGTTTCTGCAGCGCGATGGGAGCCATTACTGGCTGCAGACACAGTGAAGGTTATCATAAACACATTTGCCTCCCTTTAGTGGCTGAATGTGAGAGAAGATGAGGGAGAAAATGACTCACATCCAACATTATCATTTACTTAAATCATCACTGTGGATGCAGCGTAATGGGCTGCATGGGAACATACGACAAGTGGTAACTGAGAACGCTTCAGGATTCATGAAGCTAACACAGAGATGGCGTTTGTTAAAGGACATTTTTTAGCAAAAGATTATGTTTATTACAGGATACTTATTTTTTGGGGTATAAGGGGAACTAATGGAAAAGCGTCCGTTTCAACAAATACAGAAAGTTAATCTGGTCAGATTTGTGTTTTGTTTTCCTGTTTACTTGTTTTTTTATTCAGGTAGTTCCTTATTTTTAGGGATGCTCCGGTCGCCAATTTTGGGGCCAATCGCCGGAATCAGTATCGGCCGATACCGATCGAGTGGGCGGGGCCTATGGGGATCTTCCATTTAAAGTGATGTTTAAAACTCAGTTAATGGGCTCATTCACTGGGGGTTCCACAGACAACAACCAACATATTTATTACATTCAAATGAAGTACATTATTCAAGTTTACATTAACTTTGGAGAATAACACGGGAGAAATTAACGGAAGCGCTTTCTCCCTCTCTCTCTCTCCTGACAGCCTGTCAGTATCTCACACAGCTCACTGATCCAGTAATGAGTGACTCGACAGTGAAGAATAAATATATGTATAACTAGTTTAGCTTGTTCCAGAGGTAGATCAAATAGCTAAGTGCGTTAGGTCTAACTCTTAGTGTGTGTTCTGCTCCGCTCACCGGTCCGTCACAGCGGGTGGAGCTGCAGGATTTCTGCTTCACACACGTTGCATACCGTTATTTCATTGTTTTTTTCGGACACCTTTAAATACTGCCAGACTGTCATTTTGGCAAGCTTGTTTTGCCGCGCACAGAGAACAGTGTCATGTATTTTACGTCATGCGACCGGCTCTAGTATATAAGTGCTTTGTTAATAATTCTATCGCTCGAAGTGAAGTCTAAAGAGATGAGTTTTCAGTCTGCGCCGGAAGATGTGTAAGCTTTCTGCTGTCCTGATTTCAATGGGGAGCTCATTCCACCATTTTGGAGCCAGGATAGCAAACCCACGTGTTTTTGCTGATGGGAACTTGGGTCCCCCTCGCAGTGCGGGTTCATAACAAATCTTGACTTAAGGTCCTCTTACTAACCTTTTCAGTTTCTATTACTTCCTTTTAGTAATAGTTGTTAAAAAGCTTCTGAAAAGTAAGTGGAGCCCAAGTTTAGCTTTTCTCAATAATTTCCATGAAAGGTCAAGAATGAACCACTCAAGCTCAACCAAAAAAATGTGTTGTCACTTGTCAGTACCAAGTTGTTGCTTTTATTGGCACATTGTCAGTCAATCAGAAACATGATTCCTTTCCCTTTGTATCTGATCCTTTAAGCATCTAGTCAAGTGTTGTGTGGTACCAAGTAAGCAATAACCAAACTACCTCCTCTTAAAGACCCATCAGTGTGTTATCCAAAGATAAGACGTGAGAGTTGAGGATGATGATGTTTCCCCATGACTGCACTTAGTGCCCGCCATCAAAGCAAATCATCCACAAAGCCTGAATGGCCTAATTCATTTCCAACTGCTCCGTATCGATGCATATCTCTTTCTCTGATTACATCGGCAGTGTATTAGATTTGATGTCTGCCTGTGAGCTGTCACTAACATGCAGGACGTTATCTGCGTCTTGATTCCTTTCATGTGATCTGGATGATTAATTTAATGTTTGTTGATTTGTCCCTGCAGGATCTACTTGGAGATGATGTGTCATGAACAAAAGTGAATTGTTTAATTCAATCCATTAACTGACCTAAAAACAGTTGTTTTATGAAAATCGTATCTTAAGGTAATCATTTCAGAAGCTTTTAACAACATCTCGGCAACTAATGAATGTGTTAAAGATGTGTTTAAATATAGCTCAAGTTTTTTTAACAAGGTCGACTAAAATATGTTCATTTGTCAGTAAAAGTAGTTCAAATCTTGACTCAAGATCTTCTTATTTGCATTTTAGAAAGTGAAAATGGTTGAATAAGGATATGTCTACAGGAATCTGAAAAACCTAGTAAATGGTAAACGGTAAATGGACTGTATTTATAAAGGGCTTTATCCAGTCTTTGCTTCATCATTTACCAATTCACACCTCATTCATACAGAGAAAGTAAGCTAACATTCACACACCTTCACACACCTTCACACACCAATGGGGAAATTACATCGCTGTTTGTCAAGGGAGCTTCCAATGCTAACTTAAACAAATATATCATCAATGCACTAATCTATACAGATACAGTCTGATTGAATTGCCGTTTCCATGGAAGTTCCTCTCGTTACACACACACACACACACACACACACACACACACACACACACACACACACACACACACACACACACACACACACACACACACACACACACACACACACACACACACACACACACACACGCACTGGTTTACTGCAGGGATGTAATGTTGCTAGGCAACATGTTCAAGACAATGGTGGTGTTGGTGGTGCAATTGGTTTAGTGCTGATTCAATGGTCAGAGGCTGTTGGAGTTTCTCCAATCAGCCGTCTGTCGCCTGCTCTTGTCTTCTCTGCTCCCGGTGAACTGGAGCATTGTGGTTATAAAGCAGAACCAAGTGAAGAGGGACAAAAGCCAGCGCGAGCCAGCCAACACTTAGTCCTTTTAGCGAGAGCAACAAAGGAATCAAAAGAGCTTTTATCTCAAGGGGGCTTTAAGCAGTTCACCTCTTTCTCCAGCCCGGATCATTCCCAGAGACCTTGAGCTTACCCTTCGTTAAAAGCGTGACGTGGTGACGCTGGTTAGTGTTTGCTAATGAGGCTTTCAAATCCTGCTAAGCTGCAAGGAACGGCCTCCAGAGGTTTATGGTTTGATAACGCCGCTATAACCAGTTGATGGTTGTTCCAGCGTCCTGCAGAGGTTTTATTAATTAGGTTTGGCAGGTTTTTCTCAGAGTCGTGAGTGACGGAGTCAGTGCTTTGTAGGTAATTAGTCATTAATAAATGCATTTGTTTAGGGTTATTACACTGTAGCCCAATTTAAGGTTGGGGTTCAGTCATGAAAAGTTAGATTTAAAAGGGTAGATGCTTTTGAAATAACTAGGGTTGTACCAGATTTTGTAAAAAGGAAAATCATTCAAAAGGCATCACACTGGTCATCCCACCTATCGCAAAGTACTCCTTCTATTGCCTCTTCTAGTTCTTTCTCAAAGGCAATCATGCAATTTCTGCAAAAACTGTGTTCACTTGTTGGAAACTCTCCAAGTTCCAAAGTTCCCTGAAGTCGGACATAGATTCCATCATTGGATCATTTTGATGGTAAACAATCATCTTTGAATCCATTTTTAAGCCAAAATGGAATTAAATGTTGTGATTTAGTCTTAATCTGACGAGGAAATATTGGGTAAAATGTCCAGTTCTAGAGATAGTTGTCTGCGAAGCAAATGATGATTTTAAAAGATAATTGCCTCTACTTTTTACAGTTGAAACCGTTTTCGTTTATGATAATTCCTAATTCGAGGTAATACTGGTGTGTACTACCAAATGTAATCTCAGTTGTTGTGTACAAATTCTAGTTTTACAGATAGGGTTCTGTGAGCAAATAGTTGTTTCTAAAGATAATGGCTACCTTTTTTGACCTTTACAGTTTTGTATTTATTTATATTGGCCCTTTTTAATTAGAGGTAATCCTGGTTTGGTAACCAACACACATTTGGTAAGGGATCAAAGCTTCAATCAAATGGGATTCCCTAAAGTTTTTGATTTGATGATTTTAAAATATAATATCCGTCTTGTCCCACCACTTTTTACAGTTAAACCCTTTATATTTTTGATTTATAGACATTACATACTTCCAAATCAGAGGTAACCCTGCTATACTAAACATTTGAAAAGGGATCAAGCCTCAATCAAATGGGATTGTTCACACATGATCAAACAAATCCACTATGGGAATATACAGAGTAGTTCAAACACCAGTAAAGTCTACATTTCCTGCTCCCTGACAGTGTTTCTTTCTCCTGCCTCTCTCTCTCTCTCTGTGTGTGTGTGTGTGTTTCTTTATTTCCCTGTGTAATAGATTGTGTGTTGTAGCCTCTCTGTTCACTCCCCGGTGAGTCACTGACATTTGCGCAGTGCCCTTGAGCGTCGAAACATAGCTGAAGCGCTTCAGCAATAATGGGCTGGATATTGAGGAGATAATGCCATCAAATAACCTGTAAGCAAACGCACCCCGAGGAATCAAAGGTGTTTTGGGAATTCTGGTTCATGCAACATTGAGACTTAAATCAAGACTTATGTTTTGGTAAAAGGAAACTTGAGTTAGTTGTTACCAAATGCTTAAAGGTCCCCTAGTACAGTAGTTCCCAACCAGGGAGGGGGGGGCGCCAAAGATCGCAGTGGGGGCGCCAGGCCTCAGATGATTTGAGGCAAAATATCATATTTAGACTTTTTTTTTTCTTCTTTTTTTTTTTACATAATTGTAAAGCAATACATGATTTCACTAAAAGCCTTGTCTCTACATTACAAAAAAATATAAAAAATAATTGATTAATTAATTTTAATAAAAATTCAAGTTAGTATCTATTATAGGCATAAAAAGACAGAAATGTATAATTTGTTCTTTAATAGAAATGTTTCTTCTGCCCGTAAAGTGTCAAAACCAGGCTTTTCTGGATAAGCGCATTTCTAAAACAGTCATTGTCCATGCCGGTTTCAGTTGGATTATCAAAGTTGCTCCGATCAGATCGGTCTCCTCCATTTTGTAGATTATTTACGACTTTTGAATCCACATAAACACATCGGCAAAATGTGTTTTAAACAGTTTAATCCCTTTGTGAATTGTTTCCACTGCGCCGTCCTTTAATTTCTTCGTTCAGCGGGAATCCAAATGAATTAATCCTGAGTCCAATAACCATCAAAATCACTCCAATAGTGCTCCTTAATTACGCTTTCATCCTCCTTTAACAAAATACTTCACATTCAGCTAGTTTGTGACAGTAGTTGTTGCATTTTTGAGACTTTTAAACTTTAATTACCGCTGTTGCTGTCCCCACACACACAAGGGTGGGGCGCAACTTCCAACAGGAGTAA
>NW_011354583.1:15550-20503 GCF_000735185.1 Notothenia coriiceps
TGTCCAACTCCGGGGACTTCAGGTGGCAGTATACGCCGTGAAGTTGTTTGCGGCCTGCCAGTAAACCCAAAGCAGAAGAAGAAGTGACGTCAGCGGCTTCATTTGACTAATCCTCCCTCAGGGACTTATTCCAGTGTGAACGCGATCTGAACTAAGTACTGGGAACTAAGTACGGCAAAGTACTTGGTGTGAAAGCGCCTTATAAGAGTGAGGTTTTAGCTTACAGGAAACTCATATGTGTGTGTGTGTGTGTGTGTGTGTGTGTGTGTGTGTGTGTGTGTGTGTGTGTGTGTGTGTGTGTGTGTGTGTGTGTGTGTGTGTGTGTGTGTGTGTGTGTGTGTGTGTGTGTGTGTGTGTGTGTGTGTGTGTGTGTGTAGGTGACTTTCCGCACCAGGATCTACCACTGCAACATCAACAGTCAGGGTGTGATCTGTCTGGACATCCTGAAGGACAACTGGAGTCCTGCTCTCACCATCTCCAAGGTGCTGCTGTCCATCTGCTCCCTGCTGACTGACTGCAACCCTGGTGAGAGAGAGACACACACACACACGCACACACACACACACACACACACACACACACACACACACACACACACACACACACACACACACACACACACACACACACACACACACACTTCTCCTCATATCTCCCTCCATGTTAAGCTGTGGCAGGTTGACTGACAGGTCCTTTCTGTGTGGGTAATGTAAACGGACGCGTGTCACTTTGATGGCAGACTGCAGGTTTGTGTAACACAGCTCCTGCACACAGATACATTTATATTCTTTTATAGAATAATCATATTTGGAAATCAGCTACTCAGTGTTTACCGTAATCCTATTAATGTTTTTGTTACTTACATCTCTTCATCCTCCCTTATATCCTTATGTGAACTCCTACCTGTCCTTTTGTCTATATAATTGCTCCCTATCTAATCTTCTTTATTTTATCTGTACGGTGTCTTATCTAATCGTATTTAATTGTATCTTAATCTTATCTTTAAGTTAACATTACTGAGATTTCAGAAGAGCGTCTCCATTACGTAATATTCTGTAATGGTTTTATCGAAGCATAAATTGTTACTAATTAAATACGGTGATGATAAGAGGGCGGACGATTTAAATCCACATGCATCGACCTTGAGATTCATTAGCCTTCGAAGTCTTAAATAAATCATCTGGGTCGAAATACTTAATATAATGTTAGCAGATATATCCAAATATATGAAATCTTTTTTTAAATAAGGTAAATGTGCAATTGTTGGCATGCAAAGAAGAACAAATACATGACATTATTTTCATCCTCTTATGATATTGTTCCATAAACCATTAGCCTGGGCGGTAAAATCAATATTCAAGCAGCACTAAACACAGCCCTGTAAACACCTGAAACATCAAGGACAAGACGTCAACTCCCTTAAAGCTAATGACATCCATCAGGCTCTGGTTAAAAAGCAGAGGAGGATTTCATGGACCAGTTAAACCAGTACGACTGTTCCTCAGCTGCCAGTAATGAATGTCAAGCAGAAGGCAAAAAGCAGAACAGAAATTGCAGGTTGAGCGTGAAATAATTAATAGAATAAGAATCAGTGAGCGGTGCAGAATACTGACAGGTGATTTCACATGTGGATAACGGGGAACAAGATGGTAACGGACAGGAAATGGTGAGGGGGGGGGGGGGGGAAATGAGAAAGAAAATCCTCTCCTTCTCCTCCTCAGAGATCAAATGATTCCTTTAAACTATTACACAAAAGAGATTTGATCGACACCCCGTCCCCACTATGAAAAAAGAGAGACTTTCCTTATCTCTTTCTGCCTCTTGCCTCATCAAAATCTGTCTTTTAAACTCTGCCTGAAGTGCAGAATGATCTCACTTTTACTTTTCCCACCATTTTGAACAAAGTTCTCTCTTTAGTGTTCACTTCCTGTGTGTCTGTCTACATGTTCAAACTTGACCAATCAGCATCGAGTATTCAACTATGCCGTTTAGTTAAAATTATTACATTTGTATTAACGTCCATACCTTCAAAAGCTTTACAATTTATACTTATTTCAACCCAAACTATGAGGCTTTACTGAACTAAAGCAGGTTGTTTTGCTGCATTTTTGTTTCACTTTACAGCTATGTGCCAAGAATATGTTTCCTCAAATGTGATTGAGTATGAAGAGCGATCTGCTGGATGAAAGTCCTGGATATCCAAGCATATTTTTCAAAATCTGATTAACATTGAATCCCCAGATTCCTCCAAATTCTTTACAGTTGTTCCAAATGACCACACTTGTAGGCTCCTGAACAATGGAGGGTGTTGTGTGAAGGATAAAAAGGCCTCAAGTGCTGAATGTCTAAAAAAAAAAAAAAACGCTAAAAATATCCCTCCTCCGCCTTCAGTCAGAAGCTTTCCTCCCGCGCAGGGAGAGGAGAGCTTTGGCATGTAGCTCATTAAAGCGGGGGAGGCGGATTGAATGACAGTTAATCGAGCCGTCGCTCGGCCGCCCAAATGATCCCTCATCACGTCCCGAAATCACATCTCTACCCAGGGGTGTAAAGTACATTTACTCAAGTTCAAGGTTCAAGGTTCTTTATTGTCAAACTAACATAGCTACAGAGTCATTATGTCGTTGAAAATGTTAGGTCACAGGCTTCTCCAACAATGCAACACAATAATACAGATAAGCAGATAATATTAACCAATATAAAAATATACTATATTAAAAGTAATACAAAAAGAAAAAAAAAAAAAAAATTTTTTAAAGTGAGAGAAAAACAAGTGGAATAGTGCAATACGAGTCTACAAGTTATTTGGAATGATATATTAGATAATAGATAAATAATTACTAAGTAGCAGATGAATGTTATGAAATTGTTTCAGCAGTTCAGTTGTTTAACAGTCTTATTGCCAGCGGGATGAAGCTGTCACTGAGTCTGGTTGTTCTTGTCAGTACTGTACTTAAGTAAAAATGTAAGGTACATCTACTTCACTTGAGTATTTTTCAGGCTGTGCTACTTTATACTTTATACTTTATACTTTCCTACATTTATTTTTTACTCCAAAGTCTTTTCCCTCCTTTTCGCAACCACCAAAAAGCAATGTAAGATTTTTAACAAAGCCGCAGGGATTCCTCCTGCAGGGCCGGATCATATTTCAGGCTGGTGGTGATATTCAGGCCGGTCTTTTATAATAAAGGTGTCTGCGTTATCCCCTCTGTAGCTGCAGGGCTGTCGGTGTGTCAGGGCTGTAATAACACTCGCTCCGCCTCAGAGGAAGCCTTCAATCTGGATTCATATCAGAAAGCGTTTCAGATCAAAACTGTTAATGGACTCGGCTGGTGAAGCTCCTTCTGAAGGGGCTGGAAATATGTAGTTAGCTGTTTGAATCTACATTAACCCAGTGTAATGTCGTCTTTTAAATGCACTGTTTTCCAATGGTTCCTTTTTTAATAGTTCCTTAAAGGTGGGGTAGGTAATTCCCTTCAGAAACACTTTTTGTTATATTCCATGGAATGCTCTTAACATCCCGATAGCAATGAATACATTAAATGCTTTGACAATAAATACATTAAAAAAATTCATCTGTGGAAGCCGTAGTACTGTAAAAAGCACGACCAATCATCTGAGCCGGCCCGGCTAAAATAACTGGATGGCCTACCTGCCTGTCAGCCTTCCATCTGTGCACAAACTTATCTCGTGCCCTCACATGTGCGCGTTCGTGTGTGTTGGAGGAGGGGCTCTGTAAGGAAGTCTGAAGGAAGGTGCAGATTTTTTCCGGCTGTGTTTTTTCAACTTCTAGCGCACTCGAGCTGGTTTCTCCATTCTTACCATTCTTACCATTCCACCTTACCTTACCATTCTTACCATTCCACCTTACCTTACCTTCTACCTTTTAATCAGTATTGCAATAATTCGATCATTTTTACACATTCATACTAGGGATGGGAACGATTAATCGAATATTCAAAATTATTCAGGTATTCGAATATGAGTTGTGAATATTTTTATTGTAATTTTGTATTTTATTTATTTTTTGGGAGGGGTGCTTAAGTTGATTACATATGATCAAATTGAATAATTCAATGTATACGACAGTGCCATAGCTAAATGTGTTAGGTCTAAAGGTGTGTTTTGCTCCGCTCACCAGTCCCTCACAGCGGGCAGAGCTGCAGGTGCTGATCTCTCTCTCTCGCGTCCGGTTATACTTCACTCGCGTTTACGTCCAAATCCATCAGATCTAGCTAGTTCTAGCTAATGATATGGCTGCTGCCCCTCCCATAGGGCTGCTCAATTATGGCTACAATTATAATCTCGATTATTTGGGTCAATAATTGATATCACTATTATTAAAAACGATTGTCCATTTACTTTGAAAACATGCATTTATTGAATTTTTTTTTTTAAAGTATGTTTTTAACAGTTGATTACCCTGAACTTTAAGTATAATTCAACTGAAAAACCAATAAAATAAAATAATAATAAATAAAACAATTTAATAAAAGATAATCGTTTTATTTAGATTATGTTGTTTTCATAATCGTTGCAAGACAAAATCGTAATTGCGATTAAAATACGATTAATTGAGCAGCCCTAGACTCAAACCTCATCTTATGCCCAAATTCCAGCTGAGAGGGTCTTCTCTACAGCTGGCCTGATTGTGATTTGTTATAGAGAAAATATTTAAAGAAATAATAATATAGTAATTTAGAAATTACCTAAAGAAATAAATAAAACTGATAATGAACTCGAAAAATATGACTGCCGCTGAGGCCCGAGCTAGAGAATGTTACTCAGGGAATGATCCAAGTCCAGACATTTATTTGTTGATTCAATGTCATCCAAAACTCAAATTAACACGTTTCAATAATTTCCGTCCAGGGATCGTCTCCGCACCCGCCTCTCCCCTGAGCATGTATCGTATTCTTAAACAAGAATGAGTATTGAATAGCTGCATTCTGTGCA
>NW_011354584.1:0-2410 GCF_000735185.1 Notothenia coriiceps
TACCTATAGGCTACCTGAATCTCTGAAATGTACTATATTCCTAAATATGCTATTGCTACACTTTATGGCAAAAAATTGCACTTTTCTGTTGGTCTTGGTTAAAGAACCTCATTGAAAAAATAAACAATGTTTGTTGCTTAAGCTTATGTATTCAGTCATTATTCAATGGTATACTAAAATCCATGTGAAAAAAATTGCTTCTCACTGTTCTCAGGTCAAATATTTATGTGATTAAAAATGCGATTAATTAATTACTAAGCCTCTAATGAATTAGATACATTTTTTTAATCGAGTCCCGGCCCTATTTATAACATTAAATATGTCAGTAAATACCCCGCTGGTGAATGTCTGAAGCTTTTATGTGTATTGCGATTGCTAACAAGAGTCTATATGAGACTACTGCATTAGCCGCCTTTAGCTTAGCGGCGGTGACATGAAGTCATGTGACATTGCTGTAGTTCCTTTATAGCATAACATTAGCTTTTTACCTCTCAAGACTAAGTTTAAGCATCAACATTTATTAAAGTGGTGTTAATATGTGGAGATTATCCTGCTGAACAAAACATGTAAGTATCATAAACGTGCGTTAGCAATAATCCAATGGAAAAATCCCTTGCATTGCTAACTTCCGGGTCGGCCTACATAAGTACGATATCACAGCACCACACTATTCCACTGTCTTCTTTTCCAGAACCAACCACACACACACACACACACACACACACACACACACACACACACACACACACACACACACACACACACACACACACACACACACACACACACACACACACACACCTGCTCCAGTTCGTAGGCCTTGGCCTTGTCTTCGTCGCGGTCAGCGTTCTTCCTGTAGGCCAGGCTGAGCCCCCACACTGAGAGGACGCAGTACACATTGTCTCTGACCCACGAGTGGTTCTGATCCGAGCTGCCAGGCAGGAGACCCGTCACTGGATCCTGTCAGACACAGAGAGAGGTCAAAGGTCATGGGTCAATGGTTAACAAAACAGAGGGGCCAGAAATATGTGTAAAAAAGTATTTGTGTACACATCTTCTCCTTTCAACAATAGCAACCTTTTTTTATTTTCCTTTGAGAATTAAAGCCACTTCCTTAAAGTTTAGTATCAGTAACATATCACTTAATAACATTTCCCATAAGCCCAGTTGCTTCCTGTTGTTATTGTTAAGAGACACAAAAAGCCTTTATAATAGAAAAATACACGGGAAATGTGTGATGCAGTTTAAAGAGGAAGAAGAGTACGATTTCATCTTTGTAAACTGTACAAATATATGTTGTCCCTGAACAGTTACTAAATAATAATTCTCCGGATGTTTAAGTTATAAAACAATATGTTTTCTGCGGCTTACTGAGGCATGGTGGCAGTTTTTCAACATCAAGTGTCCTCACACATAGAGAGACATGTGGCTTTGTGGTAAGTTTCACAAATACACCAGCGAGGAAGTCGACATGTTCTTTGTGGAAAAGTGTGTGTACTTTATGTGTTTACAGTAGCATGTGTTGAGCTATTTTGCTAATGGAGTAGGCTGTTGAAAGGCTACACTATGACATCTCTGGCTACAACATTTATTACCCGAAGGATAACAGACAGAAATATATATGCATTGCTTTTAATCAGCGGCTGCAGCAACCCTCCACGCACTGTGAACACATTCAGTCATTAGTTCTGAGCAGTGAGCTGAATCCTGGCTCGCTGCCATTTGGGACGCATTCAAACTTTGACTTCACTCCAAATTCAACCACTTCCATTTACAGTTTTAAACTAGTTTATATAGATCTACACGTAAAGAGCACATAACTGAAAGGTGAGATCCCAAAACCTCCACGACAAATGATTGTGTGCTTAAATAATTCAGGATTAAACCCCAAATTCAGAATGTTTTCTTCTCCTCATAGGTGTCTTTATTGACTTAATTAAGAATAAGCATGTAGTGTTGATTTTTGCTCTAAAAGCCAGGTATGTTTGCTGTCCTTCACAGCAAACATCGCTGCCACTGCTGCAGATACACTCTCTACAACATCTGGAGGATACGTCCCCTCCTGACCCAGAAAGCGACGCAGGTTCTGGTCCAGGCTCTCGTCATCTCACGCCTAGACTACTGCAACTCCCTCCTGGCTGGTCTACCTGCATGTGCCATCCGACCTCTGCAGCTCATCCAGAATCATACTTGTCAACCCTCCCGATTTTCGCGGGAGACTCCCGATTTCATTGCCCTCTCCCGGTTTCCTCCCGGGGTCATATTTCTCCCGCATTTCTCCCGATTTCTGACAGAATCAGATTTACACACAACTGTTTCCACTCGGACTTTAATACAGCTGAAACATTGTTTGGTTTCCATGGTAACACGTCTCTTTAGTAGCGCGCGCAACTCAAAGTCTGAGAGGGTG
>NW_011354585.1:0-2775 GCF_000735185.1 Notothenia coriiceps
ATCTGTAAAGTAACTAAAGGTATTAAATACATGTAGTGGAGTAGAAGTACACACTTTACCTCTGAACTGAAGTGGAGTAGAAGTACACAGTAGCAACAAACCACACCACTGGAAATGTGTGGTAAAATGGGACCATTGCGTTCCCCGAGCGTTTGACATGAGGTCCAACAACATCTCGTTGTCCTGCCATCAACACATAAAGCAGGGATGCTGAGTGTGCAGCTGCTGACAACACAAAGCCTGTTCAATCATGGATTCACATGTGGAACTTTTAATGTGGGTCAAGCCCTTAACACCTTTTACAGCACTATACTGGAGCAGATGTGGAGGAAGAACTCATATGTTATGTAGTGGAGTAAAAATGTCATCCAAAATGTAGTAAAGTAAAAGTTTAAATAAGCATTAAATGGACATACTCGAGTAAAGTACAAGTACCTCAGTTACTTCCCACAGGGGTGAAGGAGTTTATCAATCTGTACTTATATAATATTTCACATAACACACTGACTAGTTCACTTTAGAGAGTCATGGCTGATGGTGAGTCATTGTTCTTCTTCTTCTTTACTTATCATTATACTAATGAAGCCGTTCTGTGCAATGAGGCACGATTCAGTGATAGATGCATTAGTCACAAGAAAATATATCAGTTCGGAAGATTTTTCATGTGCCTCAGTATATAATGGAAACACACTGTGACTCAGTAGTCTACATGTGGACACAACCGGTGATAATGAGTAAGTTCATCCCAGTAAAAAAAACTAAAAGCAGCATTTATCAAAGGATGCATTACTCTGCAGTTTAAAGCCAGCATGAAAAGAAAGCGTTACTTGCCTCAGTGCGCTCGCGGACCTTTATGAGAGGGTCGAGTGGCAGCGCCGTCTGTCCTGTCTCCGTGTGTGTGTGTGTGTGTGTGTGTGTGTGTGTGTGCGTGCGTGCGTGCGTGCGTGCGTGCGTGTGTGTGTGTGTGTGTGTGAGAGTGTGTGTGTCACGTGTCACTGACGGTTTGATGACATTTGGAAGGCTCCTCAATTCTCTAATTTCCCCTCCTCGACTCCTCCGCTCGCATCTCCTGTGGGCGGCAGTAAGACACGAGGATAGGAGGGGAAATTAGAGAATTGAGAAGCCTTCTTGGTCTCGCGCAGCGGTCACACCCACACACAGCAGCACCCTGCACCATCCACTGCAACAGAACTCTCTCACACACACACACACACTCACACACACACAGCGGCGGTCCTAGATCAATTTTACTTGCGGGGGAGGGCAATTAGCCTCCTTAATGATAAGGCCACATTTAATTGAGGACAAAGGAGACGCAACAGTGTTCACGAGTAGGCCTACAGCACTTTTAGTTCAGTATAAAGTCATAACACACTAAGAAACCCATACTGGTGTTTACGTCAAATAATGTGCGTCAATGACTTACTTACATTTAAGTTTAGTTTCTTATTTTCAATTACTTTGGCTTAAGTTACAGCACAGCCTTTGCTGTAGCACTATTAGCCCCCCCCCCCCCCCAAAAGAAAACTAAACGCAGGTTGAAGTAATAAATAAATGTGTATTTCTTTAAATGTGTTGGTATTTGCTTTAGTAACATAATTTGTGTCAGTAACTCACACTTTTCCTAAATAACATTATTGGAAAGAAAACCTTCCTGTTATCATAGGGCCAGGTTACAGCACAATATTTGCCACAAAACTATCACTGCATTAAAAAATACCTCAGACAATGTTGGAATAAATCTAAAACATGTGTGGGTAATATATGTTTGTTGCAATGCTGACTCATGGGATCCTGGCTGTGGTCCAGCTATCCTTCTCCAGCAAATCACTGGGGCAAAAAGTTAATATTTGGTTTCTCCTCTCCTCGCTGTAAATAAAATGTGGCACACTTCTTCTTCGCCTTCGAAGTCGGCGTCCAAATGACAAAATCTACATTTACAGTAATAAAGCATATTAAATATATTTTTTTAAACGACTAAATACAAATACTGACCTAAAAGGCCTAAATACATTTTTTCATTAACTCAGTGCACTGTTTCAGCAGTCATTTTTCCCGTTTTAAACACAGTGAGTAGGGATGGGTATCGAGAACCGGCACTAAGTCAATACCGGTACCTGATTGGATGGTATCGGTATACCGTTAAGCCGCTGGACAAACGATGCTGCTATCGGTATGCAGGGGCGGATCTAGACAAATATTCATCGGGTGGCAAGAGGGTGGCAGGAGATTTTAAGGGGTGGCATCCCCTGGCAGAAGTATATGCTGATTTAATCTCAGTCATATCAATCAATGTTAACTTGGAAAGCCACAATATTGATATTTTAACTCAATAACATTAGGTGACATTATTGTGGCACATCAGTAAAGCCTTAAATATAAATATATAAGGTGGCACACGTAATTTAATGAACTTTAACTGAATGAGTTTGTTTAACTCTTAGACCAGCAGGGGTACCAAATATGCAGACTGCTGCAATAAGTACATTAACTGTCTCATCGATGTGTCTCTGTATGAATATGATAATATTAACAATCATATTATTCCTATCAGCTGTCAATCACTGTTATGATTCACATATTCAGTGTTATTATTAAATAAACTATATTTTTTGGAGGAGTTAATGATGAATGTTCCTCAAGATGCTTGCTCACCCTCCTTCAAATTTGAAAGACCAGTAATTACTATCATAATTCAAAAGAATCAAAGGAACAGTTCAGCGCCCCACAACTTCATTGCAAACAGTTACAACCTTGACTTTACATCAGAAAGAA
>NW_011354586.1:0-2616 GCF_000735185.1 Notothenia coriiceps
CTTAGAACTAACTAAACAATGCAGAGATTATTTGTATATAATTGTATTTAATAACCGTAAGAAATTAAACAGTATGAAGTGATTTGTAAATAGGAATACAGATTTGACTTAATGTTTTCATAAATATATTTTTCTCCCAGTTTGTCATGGGACTTATTTTTACCGTCTCAAAGAACCGGAATCGAGAACCGAAAATAACTGGTATCGAAAAGCAGAACCGGAATCGTTAAAATCCAAACGATACCCAACCCTATGTGTGATGGAGTAAAATCTTACCGCTCACTTACATTAGCGGTGTCGTAAAAACCGTGGGAAAATGTAAAATACGATGGCAAAGAAGAAGATTCCAGTGGCCCCAATTTGTGTCCATTCTGGACAAGTGAAAAATGTATTCGGACAAGTAAATTGCCAAACTCACTTGTCCATGGACAAGTACTGTCTGAAAACTTTTTCTCACACTGCAACTACAACAAAATGAACATATTTGACCGTGATTTAATTGTAATACACGTTTTAAATTGATGCAGAAGTACAACATACTGATACCGGTTAGTAAAAACCATGAATTAATGCTTTGACAAGTCTGCAGACCGACAAAAAACCTTTTAAAATGCGTGTTTTCTGAATGGAGATCGGCGAAGGTTGTTGAGATAACAGAACTCCTTTATAGCCATCAAATCTCAGGATATGAACAGCAGATGTATAAATAGTGGCATTCGTCTGTTCTCTTTTAAGATTATTTTACAAATGTAGCTGAGCCAAGAACAGGGAATTAGAGTATACATATATATCAATAAATAAACAAATGACCTGCCAGATCTTACCTTGTTACAGTGACGGCCAATGCCCATGAGAAAGTTGTCTGGTTTGATATCTCTGTGGATGAAGTTCTTTGTGTGTACATACTCAATTCTGCTGATCATCTGAAGAGGAAAACAATGCCATAGTTAAATATTTCACATTTACCATCCTCATTTAAACAAATTAACATTTTAATGAAAGGGTCCAATCAATTCCACTTGTTAACAAAAACATGTATCTTCAGTAATGTAAAACAGACCTCAGACAAATATTGGCTAATTAAAGTCAGAGGGAATTTGTGTGTGTTATAGCAGGAAAATACTGGTTTAACTAAGAACAATCATTTAAGTATTACAGTAAACAAAACCAATGAGGTAGCCTTCATTGCATCATGAACAATGCCCTCTTTATCTATGTTATTAAATGTTAAAAAGTCTGCCGTGTTAACCAGCCTTTCGACTATGGGAGGGACTAGAGGTCCCACAGGAACCCAAAGCAGAGATCATGCTAACTCTTTACACACAGACAAAGCTATTCTACACATTCTAACAGAGAGGCTAACCTCTCCATTACTCGTTCAAACCATGATTCAGCCACATTGCTGCTGTAGAAGATTACACAGAGGTAGATGTGGGTGTGTGGAGCTACCTGGTCTGCCAGCATAAGGACCGTCTTCATGGTGAAGCGGCGAGAGCAGAAGTTGAAGAGGTCCTCCAGACTGGGCCCAAGCAGGTCCATCACTAGGACATTGTAGTCCTTCTCTTGGCCATACCACCTGGAGAAACAATGGTGATGTTATGAGGGGGGGGCAGAGGGTCTGGGGTTGATCTGAATCAATAACATGTCTGAACTAACTTCACAGGTTGACCAGATCTGATAATTCTCAGCTTTCTTAAGATGTAGCATATTTCTTAAGATCTTATATTTTGAAGGTTAAATTTAAGGTTCTTGCGTTTCCATGTGTTGTGCTGCAAGAAAGCGCCGGAACGAAGCTCCAAGACTTATTTTTGGGGGGAAAATAATATTTGCAGTTCACACATACGTACTAGGGGTGCAACAACTAATCGACTTAATCGATTACCAAATTAGTTGCCAACGAATTCAGTCGTCGATTCGTTGGTGACGACATCACGTGTGTTTTACGCGCAGTTAAGCTCCAACGTTATTGGTCTTTTTATCGGTTCTGGAGACATTTAAAAATATATGTCATGTATTATTGCTACAAGAACATTATATCGCAGTCTTAGTGTCGCGAACTCGTTTCTAATATGCAAAAAGACAAACAAATGCGTCTATGATGTATTTTCGATCAGACGAGATCTCTCTCCCCTGTCTGTGTGCGAGGGGGCGGGGCAGTTTACACACATGCAGCTGCTACATGCAGCAACACACTGCGGAGATGGCGGAGAGAACGCGCTCCGAGGTGTGGTTAAACTTTACCCGTCTCGATGTGGACAATGCTCGTCGCCAAAAGTGCAATAAGAGTTTAGCATGTAAGGGCGGTAACACGAGCAATTTGTCTAAACATTTAGCAAAAGTGCACCACATTCAGACGGAGGAATGCACCGGGTTCGACTGTCTTTCTAGTAGCTCTGTAGCCCCATCCACGACGAGTAACGTTTCCACGTCAGGTGTTATGTATGCTAGCAGCAACACACAGAGTTAACTCAATTATATAAACATGGGTTAATGATTAGAGGTAACTGAGTTATTTATTTTGTTAAAGTTTCAGCTATTCTGTTTACAGTTCTGTTATTACATTATTTAATACGATTTGTTAAAACCCTCGTTTCTTTTTATGTGAAATATTATTTA
>NW_011354587.1:0-1858 GCF_000735185.1 Notothenia coriiceps
AACCTTTTTTCCCAAGAGCCCCCCCAAATGACTCCTGTTGGAAGTTGTGCCGCCCCCCCCGACACACACACGAGGGGGGGGGGTGTGGAACAACGGTAATTAAAGTTTAAAAGTCTCAAAAATGCTACAACCACTGTCACAAACTGGATGAATGTGAAGTATTTTGTTAAAGGAGGATGAAAGTGTAATTAAGGAGCACTATTGGAGTGACTTCGATGGTTATTGGACTCGGGATTAATTTATTTGGATTCCCGCTGTATGAAGAATTTAAAGGACGGCGGGAAGTGGAAACAAAGGGATTAAACTGTTTAAAACACATGCTCAAAGTAAGCTGGGTTTTGCCGATGTGTTTATGTGGATTCAAAAGTCGTAAATAATCTACAAAATGGAGGAGACCGATCTGATCGGAGCAACTGGGACAAATAATCCAACTGAAACCGGCATGGACAATGACTATGTTTTAAAAATGCACTTATCCAGAAAAGCCTGGTTTGGACACTTTACAGGCAGAAGAAACATTTCTATTAAAGGAAGAATTATACATTTCTGTCTTTTTATGCCTAAAAACTTGAATGTTTATTAAAATGAATTAGTCAATTTTTAAAAAATATTTTTATTGTAATGTGGAGACAAGGCTTTTAGTGACAATCATGTATTGCTTTACAATTATATGTAAAAAAAAAAAAAAGTAAAAAAAAAAATCTAAATATGATATTTGGCCTCAAATCATCTGAGGCCTGGCGCCCCCCCTGCGATCTGTGGCGCCCCCCTAAGGGTGGCGCACCCCCCAGGTTGGGAACCACTGGCCTAAGAAACGGCCCTGCTAGGATGGGTTAAAAGCAGAGAAGACATGTCACTGTGTGTGCTGTGTGCTCTGCATGTGAGACCATTAAAGAGGGTTTCATCCCTCCCAATTCTAATTCTATTCTATTTTAACAAACTAATGTGGTTGTGTTCAAGAGTTTCCTCGAGAATTTCTGTGACATTTTGATTAAATTAGAGTAAATTCTCACAGAATAAAAATCATTTTCATGATTGGTTCTCCCTGCAAAACACTAGCATGTCTGTAAACTCTTAGTCTTTCTATTAACATGGGGGATAAACCAAATTCCAGAAAGTCCACAACACAGTGAGTCATCTACTGTATCTGATACTTAAATAGCTGTATTTGCAAAACATTGCTCGTAAACCCCGGCGAGCCATCGGCTATGCTTGGAAATGATGGATTAAGGATGCAGATTAAACATGACTCACACATGTAAGGTTAATAAGGTCAAACTCACGGGTCCATGAGACATGCATGTGGAAAACATAAGGACCAGTCAGCATAAGAAATCAACACTGAAGAACCTGATTTGATTCTAAAATCTTCTCCTGGCGGGGGTTTAAGTGATATTGTTTTGGGGATTTGCCTAAAAGACCCCGTCTGACCCCCTGTTTACAGTGAAGGGTGTGGGAGCACGTACGCTGGAATGTCTGTCTGCCAGATTACCGGGTGACTGAGAGGACTTTGTGGGATTACTGAACATGATCCTGTCTGGAGGCTGAGGTGGCCCCACTCTGCGTCAAAAGTGTGTGTGTGTGTGTGTGTGTGGGGGGGGTGTTCCCTGTTCCCTGTTCGTTAATGGTACGGTACGATGACGTCTTTCTTGCATCAGATCAGCTTCATTTGCAAGGACAAATACGATCAATATGTTCTGGACCCTTTAAAGGTCACCTATTATGCAAAATCCTCTTCTTCATGTCTCTTCTACGTCAACATGTGTCCCCTCTTCTTCATGTCTCTTCTACATCAACATGTGTCCCCTCTTCTTCATGTCTCTTCTACATCAACATGTGTCCCCTCTTCTTCATGTCT
>NW_011354588.1:0-4745 GCF_000735185.1 Notothenia coriiceps
TGTGTGTGTGTGTGTGTGTTTTCATTGTGTGTGGCATGTGTGCAGATGGTGTGTTATGTCACCTGTGTGGTGTGGATTGATGTTGTGTCGATGTTGAGTGAGATGTGGACCACAACACAAGGTTTTTGTTTAGATTTTCACGTCTGTGTCGTTCTTCAGACATTTGCTTAAGGGTGTGTAAACAGTGGAGGTGGTGTGTGTGTGTGTGTGTGTGTGTGTGTGTGTGTGTGTGTGTGTGTGTGTGTGTGTGTGTGTGTGTGTGTGTGTGTGTGTGCGTGCGTGCGTGCGTGCATGCGTGCGTGCGTGCGTGCGTGCGTGCGTGCGTGTGTGTGTGTGTGTGTAATTTTTTTTTCACAGTTTAACAGATGTAATGTCCAAAGTTGGTCCAGCGTTCAGCTCTGCCCTCTCACGTTAGCTCAGCTCAGACAGGAGCAGCTGATGGACTCCAACATGTTGTTGTTGCTTTGCTCTTTTTCCGCCTCTCGCATGACGTGGTGTGGTGACAGGAAAACAGTTTGTGTGTTGGGTTAAAATGTTTGGTTGTTTGTAAAAGGAAAACAAATATAGCATATGAAAAAGCCTCTTTGGTTTCCCTGTAATATTAAAGCTGCTGTATTCAATATTTGTATGTAAGCATCATTAACAACTCGTCAAAGGATAACATTTATAGTGGATTCACAGGAACTTTCTCAGATGCACAATAGCTAAAGAGCAGTTTTTACATGACATTCTTGATGCTCAGGCTCCTCCAACAATTCAACATACTTAATATAAAAGGGAAAAACAGTGAGTAATTATCATCAACAGCTCTGTGGAGCATTGTAGCCTCTGTTAGCTTCTCGTTTTGGAATTTTGGATTTTGGTTCAGTCTCACCATGTTGTTGACCTGGTTTCCAGCAGGATGCAGTTTTCAGTACATTGTGCAAAATGACAATAACGTTGAGAATCAAGCAGATCAAAAGTTCAGCTGTTTTTTCTCAGGAGTAGGTGGAGACCAAACTAGAGCTAGAAGGAGAGTGATTACTTTATTTATATCAGTCAGAAGGACACAGACACAACTAATGTCTTCACTTAGTTTAGTTGGCATCTGTACAACATGATTAGATCAGTTTTGCAAAAAAATATGTATATTGTATTAAAGTCTGTTTAAAAGAATACATACAAAGAACACGCCGGTGCCTGCTCCTTGTGTTTCTAGTTCTGGCCTTCTTGCAAATGCTTACAGTTTCAAAAACAGACTTAGATGCTGATTGGGTGTGCCAGCATCACCAACACTTCCCTGCTGGACTTTAATGTAAGACTTTTACGGTGGGTAAATTGTAACCTAGTAAATTGTTATGAACAATGAACAAACAGAAGCTTGAATTTGTGATATGATTAAATCTGTCTTGTTAATAAGCTCCTGCCTGTATGTTATCTGTCAGTTTAAGAGCAGACCACAGTAAAGGCTGTTACACACTGTGTGTGACACACGATTCCTCAGGTCTACCTTTGCACAGACTCACATACCTGTATGGATATTGTTGGTGGGGGTTCTCATTATGATATTTGCACCAGCTACACTGAAAGATGGGGGTCATTGTCGTGGGTTCACAGCTTTAGCTATAGATAATATGAGGCCTCAGCAGTCTGCGTCAGACAAATCAATTTCAAAACAAAGTTTGACTGATGTTCTGTGAAAGGAGAACACAAATTAGTTTACAGAAGAAAACATTTTCTTTCTCTTTCTGAAGTTCAATTGCAGGTCGATGTTTTGTCTTTGCAATCATTTGCTGTCCTGTAAAGCAGTACGTGGCACTGTGCAAGAATCCGTATAGTAAACTGTGCACACTAAACCCTGTTGAAAGGAAATGTGATCAAAGTTAACATTTGATTTAACCCTTTTTTCTGAGCTTTTCCAGTTGGTTTATTGTTCCCATTGTGACAGCTCCAAAATGTTTTGTGGAACAATAGTGATAATCAGATTTTTAGACATCTTGATGTCTTGATGTATGACTTATTTTATCTGCGTAAACACACTAGATAGTCCAAAATGTGACTTGCAGTAGTTCACAGCACTTCCTCTCTCCTTCCTGTGTCTGCTGAAGTCCAACAGCATTGCTCTGATTTACTGACTCCAGCATGTACACTTGTATTTCCACGTCTGCATATAAGAGCAGAGTGTTAGCAGTTGGCTGGGGCATGTTGCAGGCTGTATTTAGAGCAGCCGAGCGGACCGGGCCCCCCTTTGTTCAGAGCTTGATGAGGAGGAAACCCTGCTAGGCCGCGAAGAGTTCTCATCATCACCCTGCATCTCCGACAAGCTGCTCAGCCCGTGCAGACCCGGGGAGGCGGGAGGCGGTGGCTGATTGACAGGATAAGAAGAGGCCTCAGCGGAGAGATCTCTATCCGCCGACGAGGCCCCGCTCCGATGGGAGACTCTGTGGAGGAGCGGCCCCCTGCATGGACCCCACTGAGGGGAGGGCCAAATACGTGTGGATTTACAAACAGAATCTTTTTAAAGATATATAGGTCCTGATTTTAGGGGAAGGTGCAGATAGACATCAGACATGTCAGTGACATCATCTGACTCTTTGTGAACAGGCAGTGAAGAAGGCTTCTGTTTGACCACACCAACCATTTACGTTTATTCCTCAGCCTGATCGTTTAGTATATAGGCTACTAGTCAAAAACTCAGCAGCGGTAAAAGTATGTTATATTGACAGATACAATCAAAGAATAAATAAATAGGCCTAATCATTGTGTATACATATTTTTAAATAATGCATTAATATGCTTTAGGAATATACTGTTGTAGTGTAGCTGTTTTGAGCATATCTTGTTGTGTAGTTCGATCTACAACATTATATCATCATTTCATCATATTTCAAAAGTACAATGTAACATCTTCATTTGTGAATAAGTAACTGTAACTTAATACAAATAAAGAACAAACACCCGTCAGCCACACTATGAGGACAAATGCCATCATCGGTTTTTTTCTGGGAATGTGCGATGTTTGCAGCATCCTGGCGAGACTGTAACATCCATACTGAAAAAGCTTCTCATGAAGCAGGTGGATCGAGTATTTTAACCTGGACATATTTATATCTGGCTGACTTTAGGCCAAGAAATAAAGGAGAACCAATAGTTTTAACATGTGGATACAGTGCCAACGATACCTTTGAGGACATAAGTAGAAGAATTTCAGAAAACACTAAATATTAATATCTTAAATGGCTTTGTAACTCTTCGTAAAATGTCATTAAACTTAAAATATTTGCATTGAAAATATGTAGTGGATATTTTTCAGATACATGGTTTCTCAAATCAACGATCCCTCCTCTGCAGGGTTTGTTTCCTGAAATAGAGACATTCTTCCAGTCGAAAATATATAATAGGATCAATCCAATTATTCTACAGAGATTAACACGAGGAGGAAATTGATTGCAGGGTCTAAGCAATTACAATTATAGTTCTTTGTATGATTCATAAACACTGGTTTGTAAGATTTGGAACAAACACACTTTATGGAACAAAGAGATAGTATATTGGTCAGCATCAAAGGTTCCCTGCCTATCGAACACATCAAGAGTGGTATGCTATTTCAGTTTGACTCAAAAAGTTATGAAGTCTAAAACATGCTCATGTCGCACTGATGTTGTTTTTCTCATCTCTATAACGTTCTGCATCAACAAAGCAATTTGTTTCCCCGGAGTGTGCTAATTTCTAGATTTCACAGTGCCAGGTGTTACGGCTGCCAGTCATTACATGAAAATCAGCAAAACCTTAACCATGGTGCTTATCCTCCTCACACAGCGCGGACGGATGAATTCTCTCTGATTTTTTGGGCAAAGATGGGGGGGAGTCAGGAAAGGAGGTTAAGTTCCTAAGTGCATGTTCTCTTATTTGTGTTTTACTTTGAAGAAAAAAAATGCCCACAAAGCAGTGTGACAGACAGCGCACCTGATTCCACGCTCTCTGCTGAATTGGATTTTATTTTGCCTCAGACAAAGATCGTGGCTGTTTGTTACTTTTTATATTTTTGCATTAACATTTGACTGTGCATGCCTATAGCACCCTGGCGATTTGGGAAGATAGCATCAAATAGGGAGAAGCTGTGCAACATCAAATATGGAAAGAAGGAAAAAATAAGAAGTGAGGATGCATGAGAGCTGGATGTGAGGCGGTGTTCTGAGTGGATCTGCACGGCGACGGACCTGCAGTCTGCTGCCAACGAGAGAGAGAGAGAGCGCCTGCACTGTGTTCTACAACAGCAGCAGGAGGAATACTGGCTCAAATACATTCCCCATAACTCATATAGATCCCACTGTTACAAATTACTGATCAAGAAAAGAGGGCAGAAATGTACTAGTACATTTCATTAATAAATCGTCACATAAGTGAAATACATCCAATTATTTTTCTGATCTTATAATCTACATTGTACAGTGTGGATTTTTTGTTGTCGAATTGGACGAATTAAAAAACAATATCCATATACTCAAATCAGCTCCTGTTACTTGCAATGTAAATATTGTATTTTCTTCACAAGTGTAATGATACATATTTAATGTGTTTTCAAGTATATGAAGTAATATTGCGCTTTTGTTCTTTAGCACGCTCGTAATATGTGGTATTTATTTTAGGGGGCTGGAAAATAATGGTGCTCTCAAGATGTGTTGAGATATATTTATAGCTGTTGAGAGAGAGAGAGAGAGAGAGAGAGAGAGAGAGAGAGAGAGAGAGAGAGAGAGAGAGAGAGA
>NW_011354589.1:0-8241 GCF_000735185.1 Notothenia coriiceps
TGTATCCGGAGTGTTTTGGTGCAGGTGCTGAGTGATTATAAATGGGCTCTGGTTGTGTGTGTGTGTGTGTGTGTGTGTGTGTGTGTGTGTGTGTGTGTGTGTGTGTGTATGGCAGGGTGTCTCTGTGTGCTGTAAATAATGTGTATAATGGCTTCACGCTGCAGAATGGCTGCAGTGTAATATTATAACTGAGCTCCATCGCCAGCGGGCCAACATATCAGTGGGAACCATCATTGGCATGGCGCTAAATATTCATTGCTAGCATACTGATAGTTCATTTAACAGAATA
This sequence comes from Notothenia coriiceps, assembly GCF_000735185.1. Taxonomy (NCBI): domain Eukaryota; kingdom Metazoa; phylum Chordata; class Actinopteri; order Perciformes; family Nototheniidae; genus Notothenia; species Notothenia coriiceps. The sequence goes on from NW_011354589.1 coordinate 290, forward strand.
TATACCGTGTCCCATGATATGCACACAGTGAGACACAGAGCCGACAGCTATCGACTCACTGAAAAACACACAGAGATAAGCAGTGCATGTAATGAAACATTATGCATATATACTGTTACAGGTGCATAATGATGTCCCGCAATGTTAAACTTTTAAGCAACAAGGTATAAAGTAGTAATTTATGGTTTAAGGCAGACATTTCTACCAATGGGCTGCCGTATAGCGCAATACACCGAGTCCAGGATGGGACAATTTTCTGCGTGTCATCCCCTCTGTCTCCCCCTTTCAAATTGGTCTCTACCATAACAGTCTTTCTAGCCAGCTCATCGAGTCCTAATGGGAAACCCGGACATGTTGAGTACCCCAAAGTTTTATGTTTGAAATGTAAAGGCCCCCGGCATATATAAGCTGCCAGATTTTAACTTGGATATGTTGGGTAATTTTCAAAACATAAATTGCATTCATTTGTATATGCAAACAATGAGTCAAAAATGGCTTTGCCGATTTGGACAATTTTCAATTTGATGTATTTTAGGTACATTTTAAAGTTAAAGGGGACTCAAAACTGCCATTGATTTTGATCAAACAAATGTCAGAAATGGATTCAAAATCCTCAAAAAAACAATTGTCATAACGAAATTGTCCAAGACATTTTTTAGCTATTATCTGCATAATGCTTAATGATGCAAAAATAATGAGGCTTATGCTTATTGTGCCCATTTCCATTATGCAAGTTAGCATTGTGATGGGGACCCGTACATTTATAACATTAAACTTTGGGTTACTATAAACTATAAAGGTACTGGCTTCATAACAGCGTTCCTGCCAGGGGGGCGTCTTGGCGTCATTTGACGCCCTTAGTCAGCTCGGAACGCTCTGAACTCGAGCCGAGGGTATCTAAAAATAATAATAATTTGAGAGAAGATCGAGTTTTTATCTCTTGAAATGACAAAAAGGAAAAAGGACAAGGACATCCCTCAGTTGGAGGGGCAAAGGAGTCTGGTGGGATTATTTTTCGCCCCCAGCAAAGCACGTTCCTGTGACGGAAAAAACTGAACACCGCCGCATCTTCCAAGTACCATGCCAGGAGGGGAGACGTAAAGAGATAGTATAAGGGACGGCGCAATTCAAAATTGTGTGTGTGCATACGTAAAGAGGTAGTATCTATAAGGGACGGCTCAATTCAAAATTCAAGTCACCCCCCACTTTTTCTGATTTCAGGCTGAAATTAAGTCAGAGGGAACGGTTGGAAGCAAGAAAAAGTCAGCATGGTAATAAAGAGTGGAGGTTTTTGTTGCTGCCTTATTCGTTTTTCTACGGTCAATACAAATAAAACAGCTACCCACTTCATGTCCCAACAGAGAAAAACAATCTCTCAACTCAGGTCAAGAGTTGCAGTAGGGTAATGACATTGAGATGGTCAGCCTCTAAACACAATTATTTTTATTTTTTGGAAAATGAGCCTCTCAATCAGCAGGAGCTCTCTCTTTAATTAGTGGCGGACTTTCAGATCCTCTCATGTCTCTACTCATGCCCTGCCATGGGAGTTGAGAGAGGACAACAGGGGGATTCTGATGGAAAGATAGAACAAGTTGAGGCAGAGAATGAGAGAGAAGTCCTCCCTATGAAAATGCTGTCCTCCCACACAGGAACATTGGCAGATGGTTCTTGGACCACAGGCTTTGTCTGCTCAATAGATAAGCAGGAAACCAGCAGGAGTCTTGCATACTCTCCCTTCCTCACTGTATCCCTCTTTAACACAAATATATACACACATACAATATGCTGGCAGTGATGTATACATAGAAAAAAAAAACTAGCACACATACAAAGGCACCTTTAAAGACCATGTAACAATTTGGAGAAAAAAGTGTTTTTTTCACCAATTCCAATTCCATTTTATTCCCTGGCAGCTTGAAAAACACTTTCACATTGGTATTCAATTCATACGTTTTCTTCCTTCCTCCAAAATACACCCACTCAATCAAATGTTTCCCTGGTGGAGCCATGATCACGCCCCAGAGTTCAAAGAGTCTGCAGGGCTTAATCCCCTTTAATACTTGTGTTGGGGTACTAGAGCTGAGGTTGTGCCGTTGCTGCTGCGTGGGGGCAAAATGTAAGGTGTAATGTGCAATAATCCTACACACTGCCATCAGCAAAGCAGGGAGAAAAGGGGAATGCGATGAAAATTGCCGTCAATGATAGCTAATCCCCTCCGCAGGTGAGCATGCCACTATTCAAGGTGTGCCCTGGTTATTATTGGAAGGAAGGTGGGATATATACACAAAGGACATGCAGTGAACAGATTATCTGTACAGGACATTTCCTTTTATTCATTTTAATCTTCATTATATACAGTCAGTGTGACAGTTGTTCCAATAAATCAACTTTGGTCCTTTTTCAAGCAAGTATGACATAAATTCACTGCTTTCTGCTTCTCATATCTGAATATGTTCTTCTTGTTAGTCTGCTATGATATCAATTGTAATACATTTTGGTGTTTAGCTATTCGTCTGCCCAAACAAGCTATTTGAAGATGTCACATCGACCTTTTCACAATTTTTCGTCAATATTGAATGGGAAAAATAATCAGCAGATGAATGACTGATGAAAAAAATGGCAGCCCTACTCAGATTTAAGAAGTATCCAGTTATGAAAAATTAAATGTTTTGTTTTCTCAGAGAAAAATGATAATATGATATATTTGTTCTCAACATTGTGATGTTAATAAAGGCCCCCTATTTTTGCTGTAACTTCTTATGTACTTCTGATATAAGCCATGAATCAAAAGCATGTGTATGTGTGTGTTCATGCATATCTGCCTACATGTACACAGTATGTTGTGGGTGGGGGGCCTTACCTTGGCCGGGGTCTCCCTGGCACTTTCTGAGTCTGACCAGCGGTGTTTGAGCTGGGAGGAGCTGGGCACACACTCACAGAAATTCTGCATGGGACAAACAGACAGGGCCACTAGTGTTGGCGTTTGTTCAAGTCACATGTGCAATAAAGCATGCAAGCACATGCGCACAAACACACACACACACACACACACACACACACACACACACACACACACACACACACACACACACACACACACACACACAAACACACACACACATGCATGCAAATACAAATTAAAATAGAGGGTTCAAAATTCTAGGAAGAGAACATTTTCTAAGCCAATAGCCTCAAATCTCTCAAAGTGTTGTTGAGAGATAAATGGTGCTGGCACTGATAACCTTCAACCACCCACACATATAACCGCGCACTGACATAAACAGATCTGAACCCTGTACATCTCAAAGGTACCATTGAATTGAATAGTATTTACAGGCTCAATGCCTTTTAGTAGAGAGATAGTTTTCTGTATACAAAGTTTCCTTGGATGCCAAATGCAAAAGAAAAAGAAATCAAGTAATAATGACAGTTTCATTGGGTGAGAGTGGGTACAGCATGTGCATATGACTTTGTTTGTGGGTGTTTTATACGATATCTGAACATGACATGCTTCATTATATGTGCCTCTTGCGCTCGTGTTCGTCTGGGAGTAGTTTGAGCTGCTGCACAGATAAAAAGCGGAGTAATTATGAAAGTGAGGGGCTTTCTAACGGCTCCGGGAGGGCACGCAGTTCCGTGACCGTAAAGCTCGCTGCTCCCACTGTGGAATTGCTCAATTAGCCTGGGACAATCACACCGACACACACGTGGGCACACAGATGCCTACTTAAGAATGGAAGCGGCAAAACATTAGCAATGAATTCATCAAAATGTGTTCTCCATTCAAGCATTGTTATAAGCCTGTGTATGTGAGTATGAATGTGTGTGACAAACTAAATGTGCTTTTTTACAGTTGCTATGAGACTGCATGTTTCAAAACTAACAACAGGAGCTGAAAATGACTTTAAAGCAGCATTGAATCAATGTTTGAATGTTAAAATAAATCAATTTGGAGGATACTAACACTGGTTTGGTTAACGATTTAGCAAACAATTGCCTGTACTTTCACATCTAACAAACATAAAGCAACTTTATTTAGTAAAAACCTTTTTTTCTGACTGCCGATTTTTGCTAACAGGTTGTGCAATGAGTTTATTAGAGCTCTTCTTGTGTGGAAACAAGTGCCTAGGGGGCTTTAATGAGAGCAGCTCAAACTCTGCTACAGAATAATTGTGTGCACACAAAATCATACACTCAAGAGGCTTACAAGCTCTTTGGTTAAAAATGCCCTGATTAAAAGTGTCAGATTTCACAGTCATATGAGTGGATGCTAATCTTACTTTTGGACGTGCACATTTTCCGGTATTTGTGTGTACGTGCTTGCAGTTGTGTAGCAGTTTGTGCATGATTTGGCACTTGTCACTGGCTGTGAATCGCCGTATACGTCTCTGTGAGACATTGTTATGATGGCTGACCAATAATTCACCCCTTTGCTCTAAGCATTCTCTTTCAAAGTGTACGACAGCAAGAGGAGGGAAAAAAAAGAAGGCGGCGATAGAGGAAGAAGTGAGTGAAGGGGGGGGGGGGAATGAGAATGGGAGATGGAGGGAGATTTGGGAGAGGTGTGCTGAATTCTAATGAGCAGCCTTAGGGTCAGCGATAGAAATCTGTTCTGCCTTAAACATTGCAGGTGTCTGCGCCTGCTGCACACAGAGGAGCTACACAGCTACTAACAAACAGACTCCACACTGCTAAACAAACTGAGTCAGTTACACATTCATGTAAATTGCAATATATGAAACTGTTAAAAACCAACAAATAGGTGCAGGAATGTAATGAAGTTGCCAAGTTCACAGGTGTGCATGAACGGAAATGGGAACATAGGTAAACTCCTGGCAGGCCAATAGGTAGAAAGACATGCACGAGCGTATGAACACGCGCACTATAAAGAGCAAAGGTTGTGTGTCACAGCTGCAGTCAGCCCTGACACAGCCTTCCCATTAAACAGCAGTATCAGAGCTTTAGTGTGTTGTCCCCCGGCCTGCTAATGCTCACATTAGTTTTACTTTAGTGACACACACACACACACACACACACACACACACACACACACACACACACACACACACACACACACACACACACACACACACACACACACACACACACACTCTCTCTGTCAAACACAAACACACACACACACACACACACACACACACACACACACACACAAACAACACACACACACACACACACACACACACACACACACACACACACACACACACACACACACACACACACACACACACACACACACACACACACACACACACACAATATCTGCAGGGCTTCTGGTTGGCAGCGGTCCCAGTGTGGGCATGACTGCTTGGCACTGTTTGTCCAACCCTAATCTGACTCCACAAGCTCCACCAGCGGAGAGGATTTGCACTTAATAGAATATTTGGGCATTTTATTAGTTGGACCTTACATTCAGAATCCGATGTGATGGGTTCACGTCTAAGAAGACAGGAAGATTGCATTCTTTTAGGATGCGTTTGCCTATGTGTCTGCAGGAATCCCAGCAAATATCGTATTGGTTGTTCTCAGTATTTACTGACAGGGATTTTAGCAAGGTGTGTTCACATCTCGATGCTCACTAAGCCGTTGCATTGGAAGATGCTTTGCATATATTCACTTGTGGGCTTACTAATAATTTAACATGACTTGCAGACTGCTAAGTGAAGGGACGAAGACTGACAGAGTAATGGGAAAATATAAGCAAAAAGAGGCAAAGAAGGAAGCAGAATAAATTGTACTAGGACATTGTGTTCTCAGTTCAACACTGGTACAAATAGAGTATCTTTCTCAGTGTGTATTGTCTGAAAATGTTGCTATGCATTCTCTAATCCACTAAGAAAGAGAAGGGTTAACAGCAAATGGATGAATGAATAGAACTGCAACATCTTGAGAGCATACATCGTGAACATATTCCAACTGTCATAATAAATAAAGAAGCCATTCAGATAAATGAGGGAGGATCTTCAAATTCACAACAAGTTACAAGAATGAGGCGTCATATTACCATGACTCTGCTTAAAGATTACTCATCACAAACACGAGGTGCTTTTTATATCCTTGGTTAACTCCGATCTAAAACTACATTGCAAAAGGATTTCTTTCGAAGTGACTGTTCATTTAAGTTGAGAGTTAAGAAAATTATTTGAGGATTTCTCTGTCTTACATTATTCATGAACTAATGAACTACTTTAATGATCTCATAAATCCTAAATTAATGACGCATTCCCAATAAAAAGTCTTGCCTACTTGTAAGTGGATTAAGGTGATGTGCTTTTTCACTTGAGAGGGCCACGGAGATAGTACTTCTATATAATGTGAAGTGTATGTACTTAGGAAATAATTAGTTATTGGTTATGTGTTATTTAGCAGCTGATAGTTTATCTGGAATGAGATTTGGATATTTAAAAACTAGATCTAAAAACTCATTCGATCGTGGATCATTGACATAAGTCTCAAATGACTTGCCATTATCATTAGCTAAAACATATTTCCTAACTCAGGGTAATTCAAGAGCTACTTATTTGCTACTTATTGATTAGCAGTTAGTCTCTGATGTGTCTCTTAATTGATAATTACTCAAGGTTTCAGTTAAACTATTTAGCAAACGAAAAGAAAAAGTGCAGATCCACCACCAATAACATGCAGGGTGATTTTTTCACAAACTAATATATTGCAATAATATATTGCAATTTCAGTTTTCTTATAATATCCTGCAGCTCTTACTCACATACACACATTCCTTGAAGAGGCATCACAACTTGTTATCATTTGTTGCAAACATTATCATTCAATGTCCTATCCGCAAAAATTGGTGCGACCTCAGAGTCTCAAGTACTCTATTTATTTTTCCGGGAAAATAAGGATAATAGGTTGCAAAAGAGCAGCTGTGGAGGTTTGGAGGAGGGTGATATTGTGAATGATTGCTTTCATAACTGAAGTTGTAAGTATAAGCCTTATTTTCAAACTTGTTACTCTTGAGATCACTATTTCCTAAACATTTTTTAAAAACTGGGATGTCACTGATTACATTTTCTTACAAAGGACATATTCTGCTATTTTTCAGGTTCATATATGTAGTGTCTCTACTGTGACATGTCTTCATGCTTTAATTTTCAAAAAGCTCTTTATTTTTCTCACACTGCCTGTGCTGCAGCACCTCTTTTCACCCTCTGTCTGAAACCAGAGCCCAGTCTGCTCTGATTGCTTAGCTGGCCGGCTCTGTTGTGATTGGTCAACTGCTAAGAGATGTCCCGTCCCTTAGCCTGTCAAGTACAATGTGATGGAGCGCTTGCCTGTAAAGCGCGAGTGTTACACAGTGATGTCACTAGGTTTTGGAAGTAGACAAAGGAGTCCAATAGAGTGCCACAGTGACGCGTCCTAATACCCGGAAGTAAGTTAGCATTTTACCACTTCCGGTTCCTTCGCCAAAAAGCAATGCAATTTCTCCATAGGATTTTGGAAAATAGCTGGAAATAAGGTCTGTGGTTGAGACACCTTTAAGAGACAGATCACGTTTTGTTCTATGACATTAAATCCATCAGCAGTGACCCCACTGGTGATTTCTGAAGAGTTGATGTGTCTGGAAAACTATGGTTGTTAACAAGTGGCTGAATAGGACTACAGAAGTTGTGGAGGCCGTTGTGCGTCATTACACCGAACACGTAAACACTCCCGCTAAGTTTGTTTGCCCCTGTTCTGCTTGAAAGCAAGTACCTGCCTCCTGCAAACTGTTAAAACAAACGCTTCCACTCGTACCATTTATAATCTGTATGTTTGAATATGGATCTTAAGTTGGCGTGACGTTGAAGCAGCGACCCTGCTGTAGTTCGTTTATAGCATAACGTTAGCATTTTGCTTCTGGCGACTAGATTTATGATTAGAAAATTATAAAAGTAGGGTAGACATGTGGATATGATCCGGCTGAATAAAAC
>NW_011354590.1:0-4776 GCF_000735185.1 Notothenia coriiceps
TCTCTCCGAACATCGTGTTGCCTGTTAGAAATGATAAATATTGGAAGCTGGCGGCGGATGGGGACGTGATCATGGACTACGTCTGTGTGTGTATGTGTGTGTGTGTGTGTGTGTGTGTGTGTGTGTGTGTGTGTGTGTGTGTGTGTCCAACAAAGTCTTAGGTGTCTCGTTTCTGTCACGCTCAGCTTCCTGTTATTCACCTCACAGCTCAGCAGTCACACTGATGTTCACGCCAAACACTCGACGACGACAACGATTAACTTAAAGCGGAATAACCAAAGCTTCTTCATACCCAGCATGCCCTTCTCTGCAGATTAGGCATCAGGACATATATCGTAATTCAAGTCTCAAGTCTCAAGAGCCTATGACCTAAGATTTTCATTGTCATAACTACACTGTAGCTATGCACACATGACTTGAAACTACTACTCTACTACTTATATTCATACCTGCAGAGTATATGCACGCCAAGCCCTCGACTACATCACTGAACATGAAGCAGCACAATCAAAGCTTCTTCATACCGGACATGCATCATGCAGATCATGACCGCCCCACTTTCCTCCTGATATGATTCAGACACAGCACGATAGGGGCCCCAATGTACTGTATGGGGCCAGTGGACCAAGGAAAACAGCCTGAGACTCAGAGTTTCCATCGACAACCATTTTAAACGGGTTGTGGTTTTAAGTTCAAGACTTTTACATCACGTTTCCAACTCCTTTTGGTTTTGCTTGATTTCCCTTTTCCCTTCACTTAACTTTAGTGTATTGATGTATTAGGAACAACATCGGACACATACTTTCACAGTGAACAATATAAAGGCATGACATACAGTATGACTGTATGCCACAGCACTGTAGATGTTCTTAGAGAGAGGCAGCCATGAGAACATGATATTTAAGAACAGAGGTGGAAGAAGTATTTAGATATGTACTTTAGTCAAAGTATTAATACTACAATGTATACTTTTTACAGAAAAACTCCAATTCAGAAGTGCAAAAGTATTAGCATAGCATGTGGTTAAAGTACCACAAGTACTCATTCTGCAGGATAATGTAGGTGTGTCATCGTATGTAGAAATAATGTAGAAATAGGTTAAACATATCCAACAATATCAGACATTTCATTGTTCAGAAGGCCTTTCTTTAACTTGAGTTATTATAATATCAATACCATACGTTTAAGTTTAATGGTAAACTCTGTTTTTTCTTTTCTGAATGCCTTAGATTTAGAGTATTACTACAACATACTACATTTACAAGTTTTAACAAGAGTTAAAAGTTGAACACAAACATTGTCCAAATAAAATACACCCTAAAGTTAGTGTGTGTGTGTGTGTGTGTGTGTGTGTGTGTGTGTGTGTGTGTGTGTGTGTGTGTGTGTGTGTGTGTGTGTGTGTGTGTGTGTGTGTGTGTGTGTGTGTGTGAAGGAGTGTTTCTGGAGGTGTGTGTGGCTCTCAGCCTGCTAAGTGGGTGTAATCCTCTGCAGAGCTTCAGGTTAAAGCGCTGCGTCTCCGGGCCCCTGACCCCTCGCTGCTAAACAAAGTCCGTCAGAGGTCATTAGCAGCCGCTTCACTCAGATAATCCCCCCCCCTCCCACAGGCCCCTCATCGGACCCTCACAGGCCCCACTAGAGCGGCCGCAGCATCTCAAACTCTGCAGAAACTTCAGCAAAGTTGTAAAAACTGGAACAAACCCACTAGTCGATCTTTCAGTTTGCGTGTACAGACAGAGAGATCGAAATACCGTTTCCCACAATCCTGAATACAAAAATACTAATATGTATATCCTATTATACACAATCAACAGACGCATTTATACACATGCACTACAAATCAAACTCCTTTTGGTGAAACTCAGAAGCTACGACCACATGTTTAACAATTTATATGTGAACGGTGCTGAAATGTAATGTACTGTATTTAAATAGAATTTTAAGACACTTGTATTTTCCCTAAATATTTCCGTGTTATTCTACTTTTTTATTACAATATTGTAGGTTTCACTAATCCAGTAAATAATCATTATCTCCATATGATTCTGAAATCAACTTTTACATTTGTTACATTGAGTTTATTTGTATTTAAATTAAATGAAAGTTATTATCTCTTATCAGAATGGTATTTTAACAGTTTATAGAATACAAGTTGTTTTATATTAAACTACCCAAAAAGTTGTAGAAATGTGCTCTTTTTCAACTTTAAAAAGCTGCTATGTTTACATTATTGATCAGTGATAGCAATACAGTAAGTCATAGATTATTAAACAATGGGGCAATATATTGAATTGGTACTTTTACTGAATCTACTCTGTCTAATTATTGAAATTGTTGTAAACACAGGCGAGCGGATGATAACGTTGTTCTGTCTCCGATAGCTCTGCATGTTTTTTGATCTGTAGCGCCATATTTATTTTTTTATTTCCGCATCTCGTTTGCTCGTACTGCTGGACAGTTTCAGAAATGTTGAACAAAGTGTGTTTCAGAAAGTAAAACACCACACACAGCAGACCGACTTCCTTCAGTCTCTCGCGGTGTTCACACTCTGAGCGCCTGCCACAGTTTTGTTTTCTGTTAAAGCTTCACAGAACACATCTTCACCTTCCTGTCGCTGCTGGTGAGAAACACATCTTCTGAGTCCACGTTCACAAACACACTGTATCAGATGGATGCTTAAAATCAGATAAGATGAACCTTTATTAATCCCAGAGGGGAAATCCAGTTGTACAAAGCAGCAACAGGGTAAGTGTGAAAAAACCGGAGAGCAAAGATTCACACAGAATAAAATCAAAAATAAATAAAATCAAGAAAAAAATTAAAATAATAATAAAAGACTATGAAATAGGAGATGAGTAAAAATAAGAGTAAAATAACTGTCAGCATATTTACATATTTGGTCATCTAAGTTATAAAGTACGGAATAAGTTAAAGTGAAAAGTGAAAATGGACATCTGTACACATGACATATCTATCTACCTATTTGGTCTACTACTAATAAATAATATGTTAACATGGGTTGTGGAAACAGTGTATTTTTATGTCCAGTGATTTAATTGTATTTCTTTTTCATCATTAACCCCTTATTGTGCAGCCTGATGGCTACAGGCACAAAGGACTGTCCGAGTAAGGACTAAGTAAGGACCGAGTGAGGACTGTCCACTACACTGACTTCTAAAGGGCCGTCCGTGTTTTACCGAAATATGGTAATAAAGTCCAGCTTGCTGCTCTTATAAAACATAATGTCGTTAAGTCATGAATCACACTTTCCTATTCCTCATATTTTCCGATCCTGTGGCGTGTTTCCGTCGGTGCATTCTTTCTTATTTTCTTTATGTTCTGCATCTAATTTTCCGACTGTTGTCTCATCTAATCTCACTTAATATCTTAAATCAACATCAAACTATGTGCATCAGCAAGAAAAAGTATGCAGGATTATTAGAGACACCACATCCAGGTTAAAACAACTAAACAAAATGAGAGTTTATGTCTTGGGGGGGATTCACAATGGGTCTCAGTGATGTATTTGTGAAATTAATTACACAACCGTTTGTTTACGTGTTTTATAATTCTCAGGGTTCAAAAGAGGTTTCCACCTGGAGAGGGAAAAATAATCCCCAAACTGTAGCCTCTGACATCTGAGGAACGGGAACCAGGAAACTTGACTTTATATGAATGAATGAATGGATGGATCATTATTTTTTATTTATCCCCGGGGGTAAGACGCATGTCCCAACAGCAGACAAGGAACCGAATAACCGTGCGAAAACACAGAAAAAGAGTTAAATGTTTTAATATTTTGATATGTATTATTGGTATTACTGGCTACTATTGTTTACTTTAATGTTGCTGCTATTCTTACCATATACCTATTTCATTGTATTAACCCATGCTTGCATCCTTGATTAAGATATTAGCGTTCTTATTTTATCATTCAATTCATATTCAGTGTCCAGGTCCTGTTGTAACGCTGTTATTCATTTCAGATGACCCGTTTAATGTGCGCGCAAAGAAACAAGATGAGTCTTTTTTGTTTTTGCAGAATTGACAGAGAATGACAGCGAAGGTTTATTATCTGTATAATGTGTAAGAATAAAGGGGTGTTCAAAAGACAGAACTACTGTGTGCATGTACAGACAGACAGACAGACAGACAGACAGACAGACAGACAGACAGACAGACAGACAGACAGACAGACAGACAGACAGACACACAGACACACACACACACACACACACACACAGACACAGACAGACAGACAGACAGACAGACAGACAGACACACACACACACACACACACACAGACAGACACACACAGACACACAGACACACAGACAGACAGACACACAGACACACAGACAGACACACACACAGACAGACACACACAAAGACAGACACACAGACAGACACACACACACACACACACACACACACACACACACACAGACAGACAGACAGACAGACAGACACACACACACACACACACACACACACACACACACACACACACACAGACAGACAGACAGACACACAACACACACACACACACAGACAGACAGACAGACAGACAGACACAGACAGACAGACAGACAGACAGACAGACACACAGACACACACACACAGACAGACAGACAGACACACACACACACACACACACACCACACACACACACAACAGACAGACAGACACACACACACACACACACACACACACACACAACACACAACAACAACAACAAACAAACAAAACACAACACAAAAAAACAACACAACAACACAC
>NW_011354590.1:6736-6985 GCF_000735185.1 Notothenia coriiceps
ACAGACACACACACAGACAGACACACAGACAGACACACACACACACACACACACACACACACACACACACACACAGACAGACAGACAGACAGACAGACACACACACAGACACACACACACACACAGACAGACAGACAGACAGACAGACAGACAGACAGACAGACAGACAGACACACAGACAGACACACACACACACACACACACACACACACACACACACAGACAGACAGACAGACAGACAGACACACA
>NW_011354590.1:7020-10035 GCF_000735185.1 Notothenia coriiceps
ACACACAGACAGACAGACAGACACACAGACAGACAGACAGACACACAGACACACAGACACACAGACAGACAGACAGACAGACANACTGAGACACACACACACGCACACACACACACACACACACACACACACACAGACACACACACACACACACACACACACACACACACACACACACACACACACACACACACACACACACACACACACACACACACACTAAGACACACTGAGACACACTCAGACAGACAGACAGACAGACAGACAGACACACACACACACACACACACACAAACACACACACACACAGACAGACAGACAGACAGACAGACACAGACAGACAGACAGACAGACAGAGAGACAGACAGACAGACAGAAAGACAGACAGACAGACAGACAGGCAGAGAGAGAGACAGACACACAGACAGACACACACACACACACACACACACACACAGACAGACACACAGACAGACAGACAGACATCATGTCATCTCCATCGTATTTAGGATGGGTGTGTCTGCTTTTCAAAGATGTGAGGAGGAGAGGAGCAGTCGAGCAGATATCTGGTAAGAAAACTCATACTGTGGGCTTCTCATGAAAAACTGCAATACAACTTTAGAGGTGAAACATAACATTTGGGCAACTATCAAGTAAGAAGATTATTTTTGGCGGACTTTATCTAGAAGAAGTAGAAAAACTAAACAAAGAAAATATTGTTTTAGGCCTACATCTCAAAACCTGTTTTTATTAACTTGGAAAAAGCCATAAAGATGATTTGACTTGTTTTAGGAGCTAAAAGTGTTATTTCCACTGCGTTCAGTTATTATTTTTGCTTTCTCGGCTTGAGGTGCCAATCCTCTGAGAACAAAAGGAGACGTTTCTGACACCAAATATGCACCATATAATGAAGCCATTATTCCAGCAGTTAGTCTTGACTTCAGTTATTTCCTTGATTAAAACTGATTTTATGAACGCAGCGTGTTGTACCGAAGGACTTTCAGGAACAAAGTGAATCTTACCGGTCTGATTCCGAAACGTCTCCAACACGTGAAACTGTTTCCAGAAGAGCTGTAACAAAAGAGAAGCACATGAAGTGAGAAATTAAATGTTAACTATCATAGCAGGAATTACATATTTTGCACTGAAAGATATTTAAAAACAACCTGTTATCGTGCATAAGAGATTCAAACAGCAGGCCGGGATGTTAATGAAGGTTGAGCGATAATAACTCTCCTCTTGTAACGTAATTTACTGAGATTTGGTAGGATGTGTGTGAATCCCCATCCTGCTAACAGCCAGTGAACGCAGCACGGTATTGTAATGAATGAAGCAGAAAATGGTAGTTTATTAGATCTCATTCACTTCTAATTAATTTTTAAACGTAATCTGAACCTCAAGATGTCTAAAATGTTGATGAAATACTGAACCCTAGTTAGTCCAGACTACTTTAAAAGATTCACTTTAAAAAAACTTTAAAAAGTTCAAGTATTCACTTTTTTAAATGTTGAAGGAAAATAAAAATACAAAAACAGAAAATCACTAAAATGCAAATGTTAACCTTTACTCTCCGTTACAAGGAATAATATACAAATATTGTCCTGCTCCTCCAGCTTCCATAATGTGTGTTTTTCTGTGGTTCAGTGGGAGGAGCCTGAAGCTCACACACTGCAGAACAGAAGCTCTGTACGGACAATAGGCTACACTGACTTTAATAGGAAATTAAAAGCTTCGTTTTTTCTCAAATAGCTGCAGAAATGAATTAAAAACATGACGATATACGTTCAGAAATATGTTGTTTTTAACGATACCAATGTGTATGTAATCCGGCAATCGGGTATAACCTTGTGCATTGTTTGGTTTGGGTAACCCTGCATCAATTCAAGCTTATTAAAGGTGGGGTATGTAATTTTGGAGAAACCAGCTCGAGTGCGCTAGAATTTGAAAATACACAACCGGAAAAAATCTGCCACTTCCTTCAGACTTCCTTACAGAGCCCCTCTTCCAACACACATGAATGCGCACATGACCAATGAGGGCACGAGATAAGTTTGTGCACAGATTGAAGGCTGACAGGCAGGTAGGCCATCCAGTTACTTTAGTCGGGCCGGCTCAGATGATTGGTCGTGCTTTATACAGCGCCACGGCTTCCACAGATGACATTTTGTTATGTATTTATTGTCAAAGCCAACACAGTCTCACTCCCTAATTGCCCCTACACACGGCGGCATGCGTTGCCGCTTCAACGCTTCTGCCCATTCACTTTGAATGGGGTGACGTCACGCTTCGCCGAACTGCATTGTGTGAGCAAAGCGCAGCTTTTCTCGCTGCAAAAGTAGAGCAATGTTCTACTTTTGAAGCTTCGACGGAGGCGTCAGCTTTCAACTGATTGCAATAGGCGCGTTCACACCGGAGCACTTTTACCCCGTACTTTTCCCGTTTAGTTCCGTTAGTACCCCTGATGTCTCGTTCACACCAAAAAGGGTACTTAGTGCCGGGAACTTTTACCCCCATTTTCAGTGCCTGCTTAGAGGTGGTACCAAAAAGGCAGCTTCTACTGAAGCCTGTCCCCAACTCCGGGGACCTCGGGTGGCAGTATACGCCGTGAAGTTGTTTGCGGCCTGCAAGTAAACCCAAAGCAGAAGAAGACGAAGTGACGTCAACGGCTCATTTGCGTAATCTTCCCTCAGGGAAAAGTACTCCTGTGTCAACGCAATTGGTACTTAGTGCCCCGGGGTAATAAGTGCCGGGGTAATAAGTACGGCAAAGTACTTGGTGTGAAAGCGGCTAATGTATTCCCATCGGTCCATGTCGGCGATATTTAAAGGCAATGTGAGCGTCCATTCCCATTGGATAACGGAGGATTTTACACCCGGAAGTAAGTATTCTCTTTACTGTCGATTGATTTTACAGTGATATCTGCACTACTCATCAACTCAAAAACACCAGATTACCCTTGTTAATTACACAACATTGATTGGTTTAAATTGTGTACAATGCTTTTGTATTTTCCCC
>NW_011354591.1:0-4499 GCF_000735185.1 Notothenia coriiceps
TTCATGTGAACGCGCACTCAGCCGGACAGAGACACCCTGGCTTGAGTTACCGAGTTGATAACCAGCGTCGTAGGACCGCTTAGCGAGAGCGCGTTTGTTTTGGATTAGGTAAGATAACTTGGAGAGATCAGGGTCTGTAGAACTGGCTTCGTAGAACAGGCCTCTGGGTCTGTTGGACTGGCTTCAGAGTACAGGCCTCTGGGTCTGTTGGACTGGCTTCAGAGTACAGGCCTCTGGGTCTGTTGGACTGGCTTCGTAGAACAGGCCTCTGGGTCTGTTGGACTGGTTTCGTAGAACAGGCCTCTGGGTCTGTTGGACTGGCTTCAGAGTACAGGCCTCTGGGTCTGTTGGACTGGTTTTGTAGTACAGGCCTCTGGGTCTGTCGGACTGGTTTCGTAGAACAGGCCTCTGGGTCTGTTGGACTGGTTTTGTAGTACAGGCCTCTGGGTCTGTTGGACTGGCGTCAGAGTACAGGGCACTGAGCTTTACCTGAGCCGCTCTGCTCTCACGGAGATGATTGGTTCTGAGAGACTGTAATCAGATTACTGCAGAACAGTATTGATTACACCTGTTTACCTGTCAGGTGACCCGCTCTGATTGTCAATGTTTATTTTTGAATATCTTCTAACGTTCGTCTTCATGTTGTTCTGCAGTTTTCCCAGCAGCCCCGGCGGTGTGAAGATGTCTGACGATGACGATGTTCCGGTGACGAAGAGGAGTCGAGTTTATTATGGCAGCCTGGAGGAGAGAGAGAGGGAGAGGCTGGGGGGCGAGCGAGGGAGAGACGCCCTTAAGGCTGGCATCAAGGCTGGGAACATCAACATCTCCTCAGGTAAACAACAACATTATACATCTGTAAACATCAACATCTCATTGTGAGTGAACTACGTTTCCCATGATGCCTTGTGAGTGAACTACGTTTCCCATGATGCCTTGCAGGCGAGTACCTGGAGATGGAGGAGCGTGTCAGCGAGCATCAGAACGACGCGCTCGCTGCCTTCGAGAGGCGACGCAGGGCGAGGCAGATCACCGTCTCTACTGATGACTCAGAGGTGAAGGCGGGGCTCCGAGCGCTGGGAGAGCCAATCGTATTGTTCGGAGAAGGACCAGCTGACCGCAGGGAGAGGTGGGAGGAACCTTTATTTAAACAGGCAGACATGAACAATAGCACTCGAATGAAATATAATATAAATCTATTTTCAGATTGAGGGGAGTCCTCTCGGTGGTCGGTCCGGACGCTCTGAAGAAATCCAGGAGAGAGGAGGAGAGGGGCAAGAAGAGCCAGGATGAGGTAAACAACAACAACAACAACAACAACAACAACAACAACATGTCCGGTAGAGATTTGATGAAGTTTTTTGCAATAAATAAATAACATGTCGTGTGATTCTGACCAATCACAGTGCCAGCAGACCTGGTACCACGAAGGCTCCGCCTCCCTGAAAGACGCTCGCCTCTGGTTGGCCAAATACTCTCTGCCACGGTGAGTCAGCGACCAATCACAGGGAGGGAGGCTGTGTGTGTGTTATTGTAACTATGTGCCTCTAGTATGGGAGGACTCTGATTGGCTTTGGCTCACCTGCTCTGCTCTGATTGGCTGTGGCTCACCTGCTCTGCTCTGATTGGCTGTGGCTCACCTGCTCTGCTCTGATTGGCTGTGGCTCACCTGCTCTGATTGGTCCACAGGGCGATGAGGCGTCTGGAGGAGGCTCGCGTTCAGAAGGACGTTGCCGAGGCGACGAGAGCGATAAAACAACAAGAGCAGCAGAAGAGCCTGAGGGTGAGAGTTATACACATATCATATATAACATTAAATAAATCACATATAACATATATAACATTAAATATATAATATATAACATTACATATATCATATCTCTAACTTCTTCTTCTTCTTCTTCTGCAGAATCTGAATAACTTCTGCAGTCAGATCGGAGACGATCGTCCAATCAGCTTCTGCCATTTCAGCCCCGACTCCAAGATGCTCGCCACAGCTTCCTGGTACCAAGCCCCGCCCACTTTAGCACATATTTAGCATGACAGCAGCTAATCCTTGAATACACATGTTGTGATTAAGCTAATGCTAACATGCTAACCCACAGGAGCGGTTTGTGTAAGCTGTGGTCCGTCCCCGACTGCAGCCTGCTGAGAACGCTCAGAGGTATATTATATATTCATATATTCATATACATGTGTATTTATAGTTATTTACTCTGTACTTAAATATCACCACCTTTCTATATAAAGCTGTTACTGCTCTAACTTCGCCCCTCTCTGCTCTCTGATTGGCTGCAGGACACAACACCAACGTGGGGGCCATCGTGTTCCGCCCGCAGGCAGGAGTCTCTCTCGACCAATCAGACGTCAGCTTAGCATCATGTGCCGGAGACGGCTCCGTGAAGCTGTGGAACCTCGAGAGGTAGGGGGAGGAGTCAAGGAGATGAGAAATGTGAATGGAAGTGGTGACGTAAAACTGACACAAAACAAACTTTTGCCGAGCCAATTGGAGAGTTTCATCAGCAGCACGGAGTAAAACCCACCAATGAGCGCTCAGTTCGAGATACCAGCGAGTCGTTTCCCATCAAGCATTTCGCTTCCGCAGCCCGTGGAGAGGAACTGCGCCGCCTAGCGCGCCTCGCTCTCAAGTCTGCGGGCGTCTTTGTCCCGCGAGATTTCAACGTCTCATGTAGGCGAGCCTCCAGAGCAAGTCGGACAAAATGACTAACCATCATGCAACGCACGAGCAAGGCGGCGATCGCAATTGCGTAGGTCTGCGTCAGTCTCGCTCGTCTCAAACAAGCCTATTGTGACGAGGGGGAGGAGTCAATGGGACGAGGGGTAGGAGGCGGGGTCTTATCTATGAGAGCTACTCATTGGCGGATGAGGACAAAATGGCCCAACTTTTGAGAGTGGAACATCTCAGATTACCCAGCATGCCTAGCTATCAGAGCAGAAGAACCCGTATGTGCGCTCACAGAGCATGCGCCCCTTAAGCCCCGCCTCCTGTCATTATGCCCCGCATTAAGCACCTGTCTGTCTCTCACCTGTCTGTCTCTCTCCTGTCTGTCTGTCTCTCTCATGTCTGTCTCTCTCTCCTGTCTGTCTCTCTCACCTGTCCGTCTCTCACCTGTCTCTCTCACCTGTCTTTCTCTCTCCTGTCTCTCGCCTGTCTGTCTCACCTCTCTGTCTGTCCCTCTCCTGTCTCTCACCTGTCTGTCTCTCACCTGTCCGTCTCTCACCTGTCTCTCTCACCTGTCTGTCTCTCTCCTGTCTCTCGCCTGTCTGTCTCTCTCTCTCCTGTCTGTCCCTCTCCTGTCTCTCACCTGTCTGTCTCTCTCCTGTGTGTCCCTCTCCGGTATGTCTCTCTCACCTGTCTGTCTCTCACCTGTGTCTCTCCTGTCCGTCTCTCACCTGTCTGTCCCTCTCCTGTCTGTCCCTCTCCTGTCTGTCTTTCTCACCTGTCTGTCTCTCTCCTATCTGTCTGTCTCTCTCCTGTCTCTCACCTGTCTGTCTCACCTGTCCGTCTCTCTCCTGTCTCTCTCACCTGTCTGTCTCTCTCCTGTCCAACTCACCTGTCTGTCTCTCCTGTCCGTCTCACCTGTCTGTCTCTCACCTGTCTGTCTCTCTCCTGTCTCTAGTGATGAACCAGTAGCTGATATAGAGGGTCACAGTGAGAGAGTATCTCGAGTCTCCTGGCATCCATCAGGGAGATTCCTGGGAACATCCAGGTAACACACACACACACACACACACACACACACACACACACACACACACACACACACACACGTATGTTTTAAATATATATATACATGACCTGTGTGTGTGTGTGTGTGTGTAGCTATGATAAGTCGTGGCGTCTGTGGGATCTTGAAGTTCAGGAGGAGATTCTTCATCAGGAGGGTCACAGCAAAGGAGTCCATGACATCGGCTTCCACCCCGACGGCTCATTGGCTGCCACCGGGTACTGAACACTACCATATATATATGTTAATATATATATTATATTACATATCTGTAAGTTATTAATATGTAGTGTTTGCATTAACTTATTATATTAACATATAAGTTAATGCAAGCACGATTTACTTTATATTAAATATATAAAACATATATATGTTAATGCCAACACTACATATTAATAATTTACATATATGTTTATATATTTAATATAAAGTAAATCGTGACAGAATCACTCTAATGTTCCCCCCTCTCTCTGTGACCCCGCGCCTCTTTGTGGAGCAATCACCTCTCTGTGGACCAATCACCTCTCTGTCTGCCTCTCGTCCAATCAGAGGGCTGGATTCGTTCGGCAGGGTGTGGGATCTCCGGACCGGACGCTGTGTGATGTTCCTGGAGGGACACCTGAAGGAGATCTACTCTCTGCACTTCTCTCCCAACGGGTCAGCCAATCACAGAGCAGCTCACTGTACACACAGCCAGTCACAGAGCAGCTCACTGTACACACAGCCAGTCACAGAGCAGCTCACTGTACACAC
>NW_011354592.1:0-3202 GCF_000735185.1 Notothenia coriiceps
GACCAAGCGTCGCTCCTGGACGATTATGGAGTGAGAGTGTGTTGTACAGGTAAAGACTGTAAAGTGGTAAAACAGTAATTTATTGTAAACTATTACAGCTAAATATTGTGAAATCATGTTAATATTTTACAGTGTACATTTAATTATTCAGAAACTTAATTTAATTAGAGGGCACATGGAGGCACCACTCAATATGGAAATAAATCATCATACAAAATAATAAATAAAATGTTAAACTCTTAAGTAGGGAAGGGTTTATGTAGGATTGAATTGGTGATTGCGATAAAAATACTTACGACCAGTTGATCGAGGTGAATTTCCAATATCGAGATATTATCTTCTCATAAGGCACTTATGAAAACAATAGAGCCTGGTATAAAAAATAAACAGTGTTGTGCTACCACTAATAATTTGTTGCTGAAATCTTCATCTCGTTTATGCTCTTCTCTCTTTTGACTCATAGGTGTTAAACCTCACACGGGCCTACATAGCGAAACACCAGAGGGATGTGGTCCCACTGATAGAAAAGTATGCAGATGAGTGGCAGATGACGGGAAACCCCATCTACAGGCCGATGTGGTGGCTCAGTCCCAGTGACCCTGTGACTTTCACCATCGATGACCAGTTCCTCATCGGAGACGAGGTGACCTGATGGGAAGGGATGGGGTTACGATGTACTTGGCATGGATGGTTTATGAATGTAACCTGATGCCTTGCTAATTAAGTGCACAATCTTCTTTGACATCTGAATTTGTTTTTACCAATTTGCATTTCCAGGTTCTAGTGGCACCGGTGCTGGAGAAGGGGGCAGTGCAGAGGGATATTTATTTACCTGACGGGGGCTTCCAGTGGCAGGACAGCCGCGATGCTCAGGTGTTTGACGGGGGGACGTTCCTACAGGACTACCCTGTGCCCTTGGAGGACGTGGCTGTCTTCTTTCGCAGAAGCTGAGTCACATGACTGATCCACCGAGTCACCTGACTTATCCTGTTACTGTTTTGAATCAAACCCTTTTTTTTGTATTACTAGTGCTGTTCTTAACTTGCACTTTTCCACTAAAGACTATTGACCCTGTCTCAGGGCTTGAGATGATATGTAGAAAGATTTTTTTTATACTTGCACTTTACAGTTCATTACGATTTTTTTTCTTTTGTCACAATTGTTTTCTTACTTTTGAAAAAATGTTAATCAGTTTTACCTCTTGGCTGATTTGTTTCCGGACTTTTTGATCTGTTCTGCTTTTTTTTGTATGTAAGTTCCAGAGAAATCTGTGCGTTTACATACCGCATTTCTACAGTCTTTAAATTGCTTCTGGCTCTCTTGATAAGGAGGAACAAAGAATCGGAATCTCTGAAGAAGACCAAATGAAGATATAGCAGAACTAAGGAAGAGGCTTATTGGGAGGAACTAGCTCACAGAAAGCTTCGTACAGAGGCCGACGCACCGTGATACTGTATGTTTTGCTAACTCATCGGAGAGGCTTTTACTTGAACTATTCAGGCCAAAGGGCTGATGTTTGATGAATGTACCTCAAGTTATGGTTTTTCAGTGCTTTACAGAGTCATTAGACAAAGCAATCTTACCCCTCAGCACTTATTCAGTAGTTCAACTTAATTTATCAACATACCACTCTGTCGGACACGTATGGATGTCCTTTAGTGCTGTAGGCCAGATATACTTGAGGCCAAGCCACTGTAATTGTACCTCTGGCTATATTTGAATTTAGTTTATTTGTTGCCTTCATACTGACCTGCTGTAGTAAGGTATTTCAAATGGGTTGCTATTTTTTTGTATGTCTGATGTTGATGTGCTCTTCAGAAGAAATCCTTGTTGACGACACCGCAGAGGTTGAAATGAGCTTTTTAATAGATAGTTACAAATGTTAGGAAATACAGTTATTTGCTTTCTTGCTGAGAGTTAGATGAGAAGACCGATACCTATGTCCCGTCCCAGTCTGACGGCATTTCGTGTTATAGTCACAGAATTAATTGAATCTATTGATTCGTGTTCACCAACACGATTTCGGCATTTCTTTCGTGTCACACAGAACGATTTTAAAAGCAATGTATTTCTATTGGTATGTTTCGTGCCTGCATCATGTCTTTTTGTCCGGTCGGGTCTTGGAAGACCAGAAGCTGTGTGGTTCATAAAAAAATGTTTATTACTCAATATCTTACCCTAAGCCTAACCCTAATCCTTTTATTTTAAATCGTATAATGTCAGAGTTTTTTTGCCGTCCGTGAGAAAAAGAAATGGCTCAGATTCTCAGAATACTGACATCTGTATTTTTTTTTCCCTTCTAAGTTGTTATTATTTGGTGCAGGCACGAAACATACTACCAATATAAATACATTGCTTCTAAAATCGTTCTGTGTCAGAATACTGAAATCTGTATTTTTTTTAATATCTTTTTCCTTTTAATTTGTTATTATTTACATTGCTTTTAAAATCGTTCTGTGTGACGCGAATACATTGGGAAATCGTGTTCGTGAACACGAATCAATAGATTAATTTCGTGACTATGACACGAAATGCCTTGAGACTGTTTTGCAACATTGAGCTATTGCAAGTGGCTGCTTAGCTTAGCATAAACAGCTAGCCTGGTCCAAAACTAGCATAATCTGGGAGCATGGTCTTCAGGGTTCTCTGCTGCCTTGGTCCTGTATATTCACAGATTAACATCATCCTAATATGTGTTACTAAATTGATCTTCAAAATATGTTATGTTCTCCATATGTTGAAATCATCCACATTCAGTTTATAGCCCGCTAACAGTTGTACTCCTTCAAACGTACACATTCAAATTTGCAGGCAAGACCATTTTTGGATTTATAAATTCATATCTCCACAGTGGCTTTACAGATTTGTAACATTAAAAATGTCCATAACCCTTTGTTCTTTTACAATTTCAACCATTTTCTCACAATGTCAGTTTATATCAAGAACATAGGGGAGTCATTCTACAGAAAAGGTGGAATCTGGGTGATACAAATCTGCTGAAATATATTCCTTCTAAACACATCTAAAACCTGTTAAATAGCAATAACTAACTTTTAACTTGATGAATCCACAACAAGTAGAGACTTAAAGTATTTTTAATTATTTTTATACTATTATACAAATCTTATTTGTATAGGATGTCACTGGTGTGACGTGTTACCAGGTAAGAAGAGTAACACCAGTCGACGGTAACACCAGTGAC